>NW_027109697.1:651059-655918 GCF_000696795.3 Halyomorpha halys
TTATTTACAAATTAAAAATACTTATAGTTAAAAAAAAATAAATGAATAAACATAAACTTACAACTAACAAAATTAAAAGTCACTTGGAAAGTTGTCAAAACAAAATTAACCTAAACAGAAATCAAAAAATTTTTTGGGCTTTAACACTTCCTGAGATATAGATTTCTCAAAATAAATTAACTAACTACTAATCTTTCAGTAGATTTTTAAGAAATGTTGATTTTTAAAAAGCTATATCTCGAGAACTATTGGACGTAAATAGCTCTTTTAGGGCTAACATTTCAGCAAATTTACTCTTCTTTAAAGAATGTTTTCTTAGATTTTCTAATATTGTTGGTAGTTTTTAAGATAAAGAGCTCCGAATGAAAAATTAAGGTTTTGAAACAGCCGCCATTTTTTAATCCCTCTACCTATACTTGGTAGTCTCATCAATTTTGATTAGTAATTATACATAGTTTTCATTCAAGTAATCAAAAATTGGGGTGAGATAACTGCCTTTTTCTCTTCCCGGCTCTTGTACTAAATGCTAGTGTAGTAGGCAAGAGGCCACGTTGGAGGCCAAAAACTAGATAGATAGAATAAACAAAAATGCGAAAGAACTGCATGTAGCAAAGTGGAAAGCAGTAGTCCAAGTCAATAATTAACAGGATGAAAACATTCTTCATTCAGCCAGATTTCCGTTATAAATTCAGATATTTAGGTAAATGTATATTGAATGAAATAAATTAATGGATATTTCACATTTTTAATGTTTGAATACGGTCTGTTCTAACAACCAATTCTGACTGTACAGAGCATGCGTAATATGATTTTTTTCTCACCAAAAAACTGTACTGCGCATGCTCCGAACAATTTCGGTTCGTCATAAGTGGTTGTTGAAACAGACCTGTAAGTTATTTATGTGAATGAAAGTTTTTAATAACAGAGCTTAATTTAATAAATAAATCCAGACCGACAAACCATAGTAAATCTCAGTACTTAACAAAGGATTGCGAATTAGTATAGTTCAATATAGGATGTGTAACTAATTGTATTGAATGAACAAACCGAGAACAGTCGCAAACATCGCAGTAACGTATATACAAATTTAGGATGGTTACTAGCATAAATTAGATTACTAAAATCGATAGTCGTTACCTATTCAAATTAGATTACTAAAATCGATAGTCGTTACCAATTCGATTCTTACGTAACAACCATGTGGCCTCCCTCCCACCTCTCGCACGTCTTAAACTACTTATAGTACAAGAGCCCAAGAGGAGAAAAAAGGCAGTTATCTCACCCCAATTTTTGATTACTTAATTGAAAACTATGTATAATTACTAGTCAAAATTGATGAGTCTGCCAAGTATAGGTAGGGTGAAAAATGGCGGCTTTTTCAAAATGTTAAAAATTCATTTTTTATTCGGAGCTCTTTATCTTTACAATTACCAACAACAATAGAAAATCTAAGAGAGTATCATTTAAAGTAGAGTAAACTTTCTAAAATGTAAGCCCTAATATAGCTATTTACGTTCAATAGTTTTAAAAAGCAACATTTCATAAAAATAGCTCTATTATCGCTCATATTCCAGCAAATTTACTCTTCTTTAAATAATGTTCTTTTAGATTTTCTAGTGTTGTTGCTAGTTTTAAAGATATAGAGCTCCGAATGAAAAATTAATGTTTTTTTAAGGTCATGCAACAGCCGCCATTTCTTATCCCCCATACCTATACTTGGCAGACTCTTCAGTTTTGACTATTAATTATACATAGTTTTCATTAAAGTGATCAAAAACTGGGGTGAGATAACTGCCTTTTTTTTCTTCCTGGCTCTTGTACTATTAAGACCGTTACGTACACTACATGCCTCGATACCATTATGACCTTATATCAAATTTACTTTATGTATTATTATGTACAGTCGTAAATGTCAATAAAGATATAACAAAAAAAAATGTAATTAATTTATTGATTGCTTAAGTGATTGATCCAAAGAAGTCACATTTATCGCAGTTACGTACTTACACATTTAGAAAGGTTATACAATTACTAAAATCGATTGTTGTTACCCATTCGATGGGATCTCCCTCTACACTCTCACACTTCTCGACGAGCCTCTATATGTTTGCCAAATTCGCGCATACCCAAGCGTGTGAATGGATTATTTGGATTGGCTGGTACAAATTGGCCTGAATTTGGAGACTCTTGTTCGAGGTTATCATTTTAGAAATTCTATCGATTTGGTGTAAATACATTGTTTCAAATCTTTTTAATCAACTTTAGCAGTTCGTTCTGGATTTAACATAGCACAAATGTATATTTATGAAGTACAAATTAGTAAAAATAAATAATTAAATTAAAAAGTTTCTGATAAAAATTCGAGAATTTATTGGTTATGTAGTACTTTTCGCTTAGTTAGTAGTTTCCTTTCATGTCGCTTATCTTTATTTTGTTCCTTGTTATACTAAAAATAGATTACTGAATGTAATAGTCGATAAAATTAAAACAAGCATGTGGATTCAGACCTTGTTGCTTCCTTTGTTTACCAAACATTTTTACAAGTCTTGGATTTGCGGCAAGTGGCAAACTTGTAGATTCAGTATTAAACTTCATAAGACAGCCACTTGATTAAAAATAGTTTTGACGATAAAAACAAACTTATGATGAAATATTAAACCAAGTACACAATAAATATTTAACATTTATTGATTAAAAAAATCCACTAATAATATATAAGAAACGATGACTTGATTGTAATACAATAGTCGTACAAATTCTTCAATAGAGGGCTGTATGGAAGGAATGGAAGACATGATTAAATTGCTCGAAACCGTTAGGACAAAACCGAGGTAGAGAAAAAGGCCAATGCCATCGAGATTTATAAGAGTCACCGCAAGACAAGAGCCTTCTATATAGCTAGGCTAGCTAGATCCCATCTCGTCATATTGCATCATGCGAGATCTAGTATCAGGACGTGAAATCAATTTCTTAGAATGGAGGGCAGGCGTTAGCAAAAATGTGCACATCACTCCTTTGTTTTAATTGTGACATATCTAATTGAGAAAAAAAGGTTTTTGATAATTTAACAGTTGAGTGTTTATTTACATAACGAGGAGAAAAAATGCAGTTATTTCATCTCAATTGTTGATTACTTTACTATTTTAAAAGAATTTTCGTTTTTGTAATTAAGGGTACATCACCACCCTTGAAGAATGGTGTCGAAACTGGAGAATTAAAATAAATTCTAATAAATCCAACCAAATCACATTTACCCTTCGTCGCAAACCCTTGACTTCCTGCCCCATAGTATCCTTTAATAATACTCCACTTATTCTTGTTGAACAGATCCGTTACCTATGACTACATCTGGAGAAACGACTGACATGGATCCTCATATGAAACTGAATAGACAGGAAACTCCATGTTGATTTCCACTATTACAGCACTTACTAGACAAGCGGTCTAAACTTCCAACAAATTACAAAAGACTGATCTCCATGATTGCAAGAAGGCCTATTTGAACATTCCGAGTTGAGCTTTGGTCCTCCACTAAACCTTCGAATTCCTCTCGTATCCTTACTTTGTCAAAAATAAAATCATGTCCTTAATGTTCCATATGTAACTAATCGGGCCCGAATCAGTTATCATTCCTTCCATTATAAACTCCCTAACCTCATAAACCCACTATTTTCTAACCATGTAAAAGAAAATGGCCACGAGACCTGCTAGTGTAAAAGCGTCATTAGAGTGCTATCAATGGGTCGTTCTCTACACTCCTGTTTCACTCTATTATAACTGAGATCAAATTTACTCAATGTATTATATATGTACAACTGTCAATTTCTATAAATATATTAAATTAAAATAA
The DNA here is from genome assembly GCF_000696795.3 of Halyomorpha halys. Classification (NCBI taxonomy): domain Eukaryota; kingdom Metazoa; phylum Arthropoda; class Insecta; order Hemiptera; family Pentatomidae; genus Halyomorpha; species Halyomorpha halys. The sequence goes on from NW_027109697.1 coordinate 654,910, forward strand.
TAAATAATAGTAGTAATGTCAAGAATAGAATAGATAAATATAGAACTTATAACAGAATGTCCTGCAGCAGCCTTCAGTCTTCGCGATGTGGTTGGATTTCCCAAGTTGTAAGTCACTGCTCCTTTAACTGGCGGTTACTGGGAATGAAATTTTATGAACCATTTTTTGATTACGTCGTCTACTGATTACATTTGTGACTCTTGAAGCAATTGAATATTTCTTACTAACAAAGGGGCATCCACTGAGATTCTTAGTACCTTATTTTGAAATTATTGTAATGTTTTCCTAATTATCACTCGCCCTAGAATCGCACCCCCTCCATTATTCTCCTTCCTCCAAGAGTAGAACTGTTACGCTATCAATATGTGAACAAGCAGAAATATGAGACCTACTAATGTAAAAACGTCATTTTTTTACCAATGGGTAGTTCTCTACACGCCTGTTTCACTCCATTATAACTAAGATCAAATTTACTTAATGTACAGTACAGTTGTAAATTTCAATTAATATATTAACTAAAATAATAAATACAATCAAATTAAATTTACCCTTCGTCGCAAACCTATGACTTCTTGCCCCACAGTATGCTTCAATAATACACCTATTCCTATCGAACAGATCCGTTACCTAGGACTACATCTAGACAAACGACTGACTTGTAATCCTCATTTAAGAATGAAAAGACAGGAAACTGTTCTTCGATTCCGACTAATACAACACTTATTTGACAAACGGTCTAAACTTCCAACTAATTGCAACAAACTCATTTATATCACTATTAGGTCTTATTATAGACTTACGGGGTTGAGCTTCGGGAGTCCACTAAACTACCTGATTCCTCCCGCATCCAATCCTTACAGTCCTATATCCTTAATGTCCCTTACTTTGTCACAAATCAAGTCATCCATCAGGACCACAGTTATTCATATATTGGCCAGAACCAGACATCAATCCTTCCATGATAAACTTCCCAACCTCCTTTTTTTTTTTTTTTTTTTTTTTTTTTTTT
>NW_027109697.1:656603-658027 GCF_000696795.3 Halyomorpha halys
AATCGTCTGTTGAGTTCTTGTCTTTTGAGTCTAGTATGTTGGTTCCAGGTCCCAACCTCCTAAACCCATATTTCTAACCTGGCTTCTCGTTCATTACCTGATTATCCTACTAGGCGCCTGAAAAGAAGATGGTCTCGAGGTCTTCTACTCCAAAAATATTATTGAAGTTCTATCAATGGATAGATTCTCTACATGTCTGTATCTATTAATAACTACAACGTGATAGTACTTGTTAATATGTGCCAACAAATGGAAAACTAATAGTTCGAAAAAAAAGCTTTGGTGAATTCCGTGTTGGCCTATTCGTAACCGCTTTACGGTATTTGAAGAAACTTTCAAAAAAGGAAAATAGATTTTTAAAAACAAAACAATAGAACCGAATTGGGAACAGGCTATTTGATAGAAAGGGAGTTTTCTAATGTGGTTAAGAAAGTGGTTAACTGCTTTGTTTTGACCAGAAGGATGTGGTCATAGTCAAATGTCGCAGTTCTGTGAGATCTGAGGCCTTGTGGTCACGTGAGAGTGAAATCGGTTGATAATGGCAAAATAGACTATGGCCCGGAGATTTGATCATCTCCAAAAACAAAGGAAGTTTTCACGCAGTGTTATAAATTTAAATTCCGATATCAACATTTCTTTGACAACAAGGTCGTCGAATATAAGAGTTGCGCACTTCTACGCAAGGTCTGTTCCAACACTAATTCTACAAAGCCCGAGAGGAGAAAAAAAAGGCAGTTTTTTCACCCCAATTTTTCATTACTTTAATGAAAACTATGTATAATTAATAGTCAAAATTGATGAGTCTGCCAAGTATTGATAGGGGGGATACAAAATTGCGGCTGTTTCAAACCGTTAAAAGAAATTAATTTTTCATTCGGAGCTCTATATCTCTGAAACTACCAACAACAATAGAAAACCTAAGAGAACATCATTTAAAATAAAGTAAATTTGCTAAAATATTAGCCCTAATAAAAATATTTACATTCAATAGTTCCCGAGATATAGCTTTTTAAAAAGCAACTATTCATAAACAATGCACTGAAAAATCAGTAGTTAGTGAATTTATTTTGAGAAACATATATCTTAAAAATCATTCACTAAACCTTTGAATTCCTCTCGTATCCAATCCTTACGATCCAAAATCCTTTGTAAAATCCTCAATGCTCCTTATTTTGTTACTAATAAAACCATCCATAAAGACCTAAATGTTACTTAGGTAACCGACCTAGCCCGAACCCAATATCATTCCTTCCATTATAAACTCCCTAACCACCCAAACCCACTAGTTTCTAACCTTGCATCCTCTTCCATTCCTGGCAATACTGCAAGATGCCTGAAAAGAAGATGGCCTCGTGACCTTATATTGTAAAATGTTTTTAGAGTTCTACTACTGGGTAGTTTCTCTACATCCTGTATCATATCAT
>NW_027109697.1:658577-659024 GCF_000696795.3 Halyomorpha halys
CCTGAAAAGAAGATGGCCTCGTGACCTTATATTGTAAAATGTTTTTAGAGTTCTACTACTGGGTAGTTTCTCTACATCCTGTATCATATCATTATCATCATGTCATTATGATCAAATTTACTTTTTGTATTTTTTATACAGTTGTAAATATCAATAAATAAATAAAAAATTATTCGACGTACAAATTTATATGTTTATCGTTTATAGTTGCCGACGCTCAGCGAAGAAGGGGAGAGTGAAAGGAAAATAATTTAAAAAAAATAAATATAATCGCAAAAGGAAAAAAAAATAAAACAATAAAGAATTACTCCTTAGGCGCCACGTTATTTTTTCTTGGAAATAACGAAAATCCCACAATATAGTTAAAATATACCACTATATAAACAATTGTTCAACTATGACCACTGGCGAATACCTTTACATGTAGATAACAGAAAACCTAGGGGT
>NW_027109697.1:659614-660824 GCF_000696795.3 Halyomorpha halys
CTGAAGAAACGTCACTGCACTATATCCCCACTTCTAGTGTTAATCACCATCCATTGAAGAACACCATAATTTTGAAAAACAAAACATATATGACAACATTTCTCATATAATGCTATTTCGGTTCAAACAGTAAACACAGAAGGTCTTTAAACTATTAACACTTCACATTGAACAATCGTAACGTGATCCGAAATCAAATCATAAAAATCACCTTCACTAAACCAAAACCCACTCGTCCCAAACATATCGCTCGTGTTTTGTTTTCACCATGACAACCGTAACACCTCTTGTTAACACAGATCTAGCCAGTGTTTTTATTTTACCATGGCAACCGTAACAAAATGTCTATCAGCACTTAAATTAAAGCTAGTTTAATGGACTATAAAGTATTGTATTACATTTATCTTCGTAGCAGCAGTTCGGATAAAATTTTATGTGCAAAATCCATATTCAATATGCCAATCGCACGATATCAATATTTCTCTGAAATCGAAGACGTGGAACATAGCACACAACTTCATGCCGGCTTCTTATACTCTCCATTCTCGTTACGGTAGCGATCACTTCCCGGTGTTCGCCGTTACCCGATGATCCTCCCATCGGCCTAGTCATCGGAGGCCTGTCCTGTTCCCAGGCGATAGCGGAACCGTCCCGAGCACATTCACGGTACCTACTGGTCCCAGAACGGAACATCCTTGTTTTTTTTTTGTCTCAGTCACGGTAACTTTCTTATTAGCTGTGACCACTAACTAAAAATGTTTTGCTCTTTGTTAAAAATCATTCCAAAACTATATCAAAATTTGTGAATTACAAATGGAGTCAATAGAGGATTACATTAAAAATCGGTTCATGAAGTTCCACTCCCAGTTGCCGACAGTTAAAGGAGCAGTGACCTACAACCTGGGAAACCTAACCTCAACCCAAAGACTGAAGCCCAGATTGCTGCAGGACATTCTTTTATAAATTTTTAATAAATATAAAATTAATTCATAGCCACATTACCTTTATTTTACTTTTTATTATTACTAATTTTATTTATTCATTATTATTATTTTTTTCTATTTTCTTCTCTCTTCCCTTTTTCAAATTAACTTGTTTCTTTTTACTAATAGAAGACAATTGTTTGTTTTATTTAAATGTACTAATATTATTATTTTGTGTTATTAATTTTACTTTCCTCTTTTATTAAGAAGCATTATTCTTATCTATT
>NW_027109697.1:662164-663059 GCF_000696795.3 Halyomorpha halys
TAAGAACATTTTATATAGTTAGGGGTGTCATTTGTATGACTATACCCCCTCATAATCAACTGTTAAAAAATATATATAATATAAGTTATATCAACAATCACCAGGCCGATCTGGTATAAAAAATAAAATAATAATATTTACAAAATATAACAAAATGAGAACTATTATATGAAAAACGGACTCAATCCGATCAATTAAAACTACAATACAAGATTTATAATTACTAAACCGCAAATCAATTACATTAGTATCCCACTTATCCGCCCTAGTCGAGACCAGGGAATAATAATTGAACTCATAAATAAGGTGAAAATAAAATGAAATACAAAAATAAATAAATAGGTGCCGAATTATATAACATAATTGGTGAGGTTAGGAACCCTTTATTATAAGCTGAAATAAAAGGTATTTGAAAATATTGTGGAAAAATGGGCTGAAATTAAGAGACATTTAGCCTAAGTGTAAACATACTTATTTATTTTCCTCCACCATTCTTAATCCTTGGAGGGAAAATTGGGCTAATATGGTTAGTTAAAGAATATAAAATAAATTTATCAATACATAAGAATAGGGTAGGCCCCCTATTGGTTCTTATCTGTTGAAGGCGTAAACAGGAGGTTAACTGTCGCGGTTAATTCCTGATAGTACAAGAGCCCAGGAAGAGAAAAAAGGCGGTTATCTCATCCCAATTTTTGATTTTTTAATGAAAGATATGTAATATTATTAGTCAAAATTGATGAGTCTGCCAAGTATAGGTAGGGGGAATGAAAAATGGCGGCTGTTTCAAAACGTTAATAAAAATTCTATATATGTATGTATAGTTGACCGTAAAAATTGATATATAGGGAGATGGTCAGGGTTGCGGTCAAAAGAGAAATAAAAATAGTTTACAACT
>NW_027109698.1:0-5692 GCF_000696795.3 Halyomorpha halys
ATACTAAATTAATTGTTTATCTTTGAATAGAACTGATACTATATTTTACCTCTAACCAGTAATATACAGCACCCAAAAACAAATGATAACACATGGAGTCTTTACCTGAATAAAATTTGTGGACATCCATAATAAAGAAGTGATGCTCCTCCTGAAGTAATGGACCAACAAGAGTTACTGGTTTAAAAAAATGTTATTTCTATATTGCTTTGAAAAGCATTTAAATTAAAGCAAGAAATTAAATAGGGCATCGCGAGAATGGATGACTATAAAATCCCAGGGATATTGTCCATGCAGGTCCTTCATCAAACAAGAAGAATAGGGAGACCAAACTGATGGTTTGATAGTGTCCTCACAGATGCGAAGAACCTACTAAAAAAAGCTGATTAAATGGTTGTTGCCCATGATAGAGAAAAATGGTTGAGACTTTTGAAGGCGGTCCTGATTCAGTGATTGATTGTGGATTGTGCGTATGTATTAATGTAATCAATGAAGCTCAACTACTATCTTCTCTGGTCAGACTTTTACTAATGAAGTTTTAAACATTTACTGTGAAGAAAGTTAGATATCTTTAAAAGAAAGCTAGAATTTCAATTCTACCATACTTTCTAGAAATTTATTTTTGACTTTTAATGTTAAGTATTTATGCAAATTTCCATTTTGTTTTGTCCTTAACAATTTAATGTAGATTTGATTCACAATCCAAACATGCCTTTGTTGGTGATTACTCTGGATGCATAACTATGTTAAAACTTTCTGAGAATGGTGTTCAAGAGATTACTAAGTTAAAAGGTCATTCAGGAAGCATAAGAGCTCTTGAATGGGATCCGGCAGAACAGAGGTTGTTTTCTGGTAGCTTTGATCAGATTGTGATTGTTTGGGATATAGGTGGTCAGCAGGGTACAGCCTATGAACTCCAAGGCCATAGGTGAGAATTTTATTTATTTCATAGTTCTCTTGATATATGTAATTAAGGAGTATAGATTTCTGTCCATGTAGACATTCTTAAAAGAAATTTAAATAGAAAAAACTTAATTATCTGGTAGGGTTTATTTATATTGGAGCTTTATTACCCAATCAGAGTAAAGCTTTGAAAACAACATTAGAATATAAAAGGAGTAGTTATGTTGGAGTTACACTTTGGGGTCACCGTCATTCATCAGGAGTCCAGTCAATTGGAAACTCTTGCCAAATCCTTACCGATAACATTGACATCAGAGTAACACTTAAAATCCAAGAAGACCTTGATGATGTATATTCCTTCACCACCACAGTACAAGGAATCGTCTGGACTGCTTCCTCCCCCAATCACTCTCCAAGAACTCCTGTCAATAATCATTTACCACAACACCTCATAGACCTAATCCACATCAAATGATGTGCCAGATCACTATGGCGACATACAAGACACATAGCTGACTGTCGCACCTATAATTACTACTGTAAACAATCAAAGCGAGAATTAACTACTTTCCATTCTCAGTTCTTTAACTCCTACCTGTCCTTTTCTACTCATGACAATTCGCTGTGGGATATCACTAAAATCCCATCATATTTCCCATCCCCTTCGGCGAGATGATGGCTCCTGGGCAGTGTCTGATGAAGAGTAGGAGAATTCATCAAATACCTTTCCAACACATTCACTCCTTACCCGGAATCCTGGATCCTTTAAAAAATCTTTGAGAAGATCCTTCTTAAAAGAATCCGACCCATAATAGAATCTTCCAATCCACTTTCCCATCATTTTGGATTTCGCTCTCAACATTCTACTGTTCAGCCCAAACTTAGTGTAGTTAACCATATTTCTGCAGCCCTGGAGTGCAAACAGTACTGTTCAGGTGTATTTCTGGACATTGCCCTGGCTTTTGACTGGATATGGCATGCCACATTGCTAATGTAAACTTGCTTAAAGTCCATCTACCTCAGTTCTCATACCTCACTCTCAGATCCTACCTCTCAAACACTCCTTTTGCATTCGCTGCGGGACAGAACTTTTAGACTGTTGTCTTATTGAAGCTGGTGGCCCACAAGGCAGCGTTTTGGATCCTGTCCTCTACATTCTCTTTACTGCAGATTTTCCTCTTCATTATAAAACCTTCCTGGCAACATTCGCTGATAATACTGCCTTCCTTTCATCAAGCTCAGATCCTGACATAGCAAACGCAAACCTACAAAGGCACCTCTCCCTCATCGAGTCACCTTCACTCTCTGACACTGATTCTGTCTACCAGTTCAATTTAATTCCATACCAATTCCTGTTTCAGACAATTGTTCGCAATCTTGGCTTTCTCCTAGACAGAAGACTAACTTGGAATCCATATACTAGACTTAAAAGACAAGAACTTAACGAATGATTTGGACAATTATATGGACTGCTAAGTAGAAAATCACAGCTTTCAGTAGACAATGAGTTACTACTTAACTAAACAATAATTTAATTTATTTGGACTTATGGACTAGAACTAGGGGGACAGCTAAAAACTCAAACATCAAACATGTTCAATCCTTTGAGTCCAAAGTCCTTCAAACAATTGTCTATGTTCCTTACTATGTTACCAATACCCTACATCATGACATTAATATCCCATTTGTTCTGGCAATAGCCAGATTCTCCACTGAAGTCCTGAGCGTCTGTGGCTAGCGCCCTTACTCATCCTCTACTGGCTTTTAATACCAGTGATGTGATTGAAAGAGAAGTGCCAAGATCTTCTTAAGTCCTGCCCTTTCCTCCACAAGTGAGGGGAAGAGCTCGGTTCAGAGTTTCCCAGGCTGAAAATATTGTAAATAGAAATTATTATGTTTAAGATATTATTTTACTTTAATTTTATTCATTTATTATTATTATTTCCTCTTCTTCTATTTCTTGTTTTTTTTATCATTTAATTTATATATTTGTAAATATGGTGTGAATGAGTCTATCATCCATATTACCATTGTCTAGAAATATGAGAGAACATAATATTACAAAATAAAAATATATAGTATTTAAAAAAAAAAAAACACTTTAGGGTGTTTATTTTAATGCATTTGAAGTATATTTCAAACATTAATACTCCTACTGTACTCATATAAATTATTGGGTATCACAGCGCCACCATCTGCTTATTAGATTGAAGTTGGTTACTGGGAATTGCTTATATTTAACCTTTCTGAAAGCTTTTTGAAATAATCACTTGTATCTATTATCAAGATTATATTTTGTTTAGCAGTATTTTATTTTGTTTAGAGAATAGAATCTAGATATTGAAGTAATTAACTTATACTTTCATGAAAAATGTTTTTGAAATCTTATAATTTTTTTTTCTCAGAAACAAGGTTACATCATTGTGCTATGCCTCTGTTAAGAAGCAATTAATTTCTGGTGGAGAAGATGCTGTGCTAATTTTTTGGGATATGACAGCACAAAGAAAAGAGGTATTTATTTATTGATTTATAAATTTTTATGTATTAAACGTTTGGAATTTCATTTTACCTCTGGCAATACTTTTTGTTGTATAGATGTTCTTTTGTTTGTTTAGACTCCAGAATGGGTTGAGTCAGATTCCTGCCAAATTTGCATGAAGCCTTTTTTCTGGAATTTGAGAGCAATGGTGGAGACACACACATTGGGCCTGAGGCAGCACCATTGTCGGGCCTGTGGACGTGCTGTTTGTGACTCTTGCTCTAATCCTACAATTGCCATACCCAGTCTTGGGTTTGAATTTCCTGTCAGGGTTTGTGGACCCTGCCATCTTCATTTAAAAGCTCAGGAGTTAGTTTCTATTTAAATTTTATATTTATTACTTTTATTTCTTAATTAGTAAATTGTTTAGTTATCCACTATCACAGCCTAAGTAATAGATTTTTTTTAGTTTAGATCCAATTTGCCAACCTTTTTCTAGACTACAAACAATTACAGAAATATGCATATGCATGTAAAATTTGTAACTATGAAGTAATAAGTTTAGAAATTGAGGGAATTGAAAAGGGAGTGTAAATATAAATCTGGTAAATGTACAAGAATCTTAATAGAAAAATAGGCAACTTATTCATTATACCTCTGTTCCTATGTAATATGTTCTGTTCCTTTCTGTGTTAACCTACATTTTGTATGTTTTTACCAGTCCTGTATTTTTTTTTTTTTTTTTTTTTTAAATAACATAATTTTGCTTATTTGGTTCATAGCTTGACAATTAGATTTTTCATTCATTTGGATATATAATTGGTCATCACAATTATTTAGTCATTTTAAATTATTAATAGTTATTATGCTGTAATTAGATCATGGCTGGCAACTTCTGTTCACCTTGCTCGCTCAATAGATAAACAAATAGTATCTTTTAATTGATGTCAGTTCAATTCTACAGTTGTTACATGTTTCATTTTTGTAATTTATTTTGTTTTACTTCTGAAAGTATACATTTGCTAACCACAAAAATTATAGCTTAAAGAAAAATCATCTGCTTTATTGGTAAAAGAAAAGTCATTTATTATATATATTGATCGTTGACCATATATTAAATTGGAGGATGGTCAGGGCTGGAGTCAAGAAAAAATAAAAAATAGTTCTTAACTGTTTTTAATTTTGATAACAATTGAATTATTTATTTTTAAAACAATATAATTACTTAATTTTATTATCCTAGTTAAATTCCATTTTTTAATTTATTTTTTTCAGAAATGTCTCTTTAGCTAGCTTTCATGAAGCAAAGCATTCTATTGCTTGGATGGACTTGGATGAAAGTCAAAAACGACTCCTTACTATTGGACAAGACCGAATGATTAAGCTGTGGGATGCTTCACAACTTTTATAGGCCTATGTGCTTTTCTTGTATTTACATTGTACATATCCTGATTTTATTTGGTGGCAAACTTGACTGAAAAAATTATTATTCAGAGAACTGTAAATGTTAGATGAAGCAATGAATGTTTGAGCTTTGCTTTTTACTAATAATAAATATTGTTATGTGAATATCCATAAAGACTAGGTTAGTATAATACTGTTTCTTAATAATGGGTAATCAAAAGAAGAGATCTGTAAAGGAGCTTACTTTACACTAATTATTTTTATTCTTGTCAAGATTTTTTTGTCAAAAAAAAAAGAAATGAAATTTTTGTTTCATATCAATTTCCTTGGTTCCTTATTACAAGTCTTTCTATATGTGGGTTGAGTAATTTTGTTTGGATGATTAAGTTTACTAAATTAAATATTTATTGTTAATTTATTATTTGTTGTATTGGATTTTCATATGACTGAAAATTATTAAATAAAGAATTAATTTTTAATATGTATAAGAATTTTATTCATCGTCAATTACATAATTATTTTATAATAAAGTTATGGGACCATATGGTTCTAAAGATATTGGTTGTTCTGCTTAAAAATCAAATCTACTATAGCAGTTAAACATATTGCATTTTTTACAATACTACGTATGTACCTAATCATTTTCCGTTACTGTTGTTGGTAATTAGGTTATGAGTACATATAGGATAAAATGTAAATAAAATATATTTATTAATGTTAAAATATGGATATTTTAAATAATTTCTGATTTATAAAACAGAAATTATTAATATTCCTTCAATAATGTCAATTTATTTGTAAATAATGTAATTTGTTTTAATATTACTATAGAAGCATATAACAAAAGTTATTATAAATGTTAGCTGAAATACATGAATAAAAATCCTTGTTAATTTAATATGTGTT
>NW_027109698.1:6346-6905 GCF_000696795.3 Halyomorpha halys
GACGGTATGTCTTTAATAGTTAATTATTTTAGTTATGTTTCTAAATAACAAACAATGATTAATCAGGGATCAGCATGATGTGAAATTAATAGAAAAATAAGAAGTTATTTTGATTACATTAGCCAACAGTGGTATTACAGAAACTATTTTAATGGCTACAACATGTATCCAAAGTGATGAGAAACTAGGATATCCAGATTAGTAATCATCATGAATAAAAATCCTTGTTAATTTAATATGTGTTTCATAAATATTATTAAGTTCCTGATGATAAATTATTCAACACCAATCATTTAACTTTTTGTTCTTTAAAATAATGAGAAAAATCTAAATTTTTAAATACTTATTATTAAAATTGATCCTATTATTATAAATATTTTTTCTTTTTAACTCAGCATATTGTTAAATAGGCTATATTGTCGGTGTTATGTGGCCTGTATCAGGGATGGTGAACCTTTGACCCGTGGGTCAGACATTGACCCACACAAGTTTTTTAACTGACCCACTCATTGGATTTTATAAATTAACTTTTTATAAAAAATTATCTGAAACTAAACAG
>NW_027109698.1:7080-16875 GCF_000696795.3 Halyomorpha halys
CAAAAATAAATAAATATATACAACTTTCAGTGTTTAATGAAATAATAATTTTTGTGGTATTTAGTAGTAATGTTAAGCTAAGAATTTTATATTTACTGATATTTTTAGTTTGCCATGAGTAGAATGTATTTTTCATAATAATCACAATAATATACAAAAGAGAATTATTTTTAATTAAAATTAAAACCGGAAAATTTCAGCTGTTGTAATTGTATTGTCTGTGATAAATGAAATGGGGGTGATTGGGCCATTTGTAGCTGAGGTAGTCTTAACTCTGATGCCTTACATCACCTTAGCAACTTTAGAACTGCAGTGGTGCCGTTTTGAATCTGGCCTGAGGGAGATGTCTATTATTCTATGGCAGTTCCATGGAATGAAAACTTGACCATCCTGCTATGGTAAGAACGGGTTGGTTATCCCTAGATGACCCCACTTATGTCAGAAAATTATTTTACAACCAGGCAGGGGGTAATATAAAGAAAGAAATGATGTTATTTTTAAGGGCCTGTTATTTGACAACTTGCAAGAGGAACAGTTTCAATTTTATTCAGAAAGTATACTACTGGTTTTAGTGATGGTTTGAAAAATAAATTTGAACTATTTTGCTGTAGGTTCTTAGTTAATTGTACTGTATATCATCAAGTAAATGTAATATTAAATGATAGTAATTGAAAAAAATTTAATTTCAACAGTCATAGCCGAATATAGTTTGCGCTGATGCCCTACTTGCTTAGTTAGAAACTTTGGTATGTACAATAAAAACATGAATCAATCTTGATTATTGAACTATTTTGTTTACTAAAACTTTTAGAGAAGGATTTTGATAGAATAGATTTTTTTTTTTCACTTTTAAGTTATGTTTATGTTCGACCCCCAAATTTTTTAATTACAAAATGGTTAATGTTTATTTCATGAATCACAACTTTTATCTATCCACCACAAATGTAATTGTAAATCTCTTTTTAAAAAATAATTAAAACCAGAGATTTCCTTGCATAACTATCTTGAGTTGTACTTCTTGTATCAAGCTCCGGCATGAAATTATTTTTGAAAATGATTTTACAACAAATACATTTTTAAAAATGTTTAATTAAACTTTTCCATCCTTTGGCACGTTCTAAAAGAGCAGAAAAAAAAATTTTCTTATCTATTTTTACAAGTGTTAACTTTAAAGAAAAGGGTTGTCCACATGAGCTGTAGTGAATTGCAGTTCCAGCAGATGGCAGCCATGAAGCAGGTAGTTGACACGCAGCAAAGTAAACTAGCCGGACTAGTCAGTCATCTGTACCTTTTAGTTGAGTGTTGTTATGTCCGATGTTAGCGGTATGGCTTTCCGTATTGTGCCATTGGATATAAACATCAATTAAATTAGCCCATTTCGAGGTGAGTCGAATTTTTTTGTTCGATTTAAAGTTTTTTTTAACTGAAGATATATTGTTTCCTTTACCTTGAAAAGAGAAGGTCTCATGTCTACCTGCCGAAGGGCATTGATCCCCAGCTTAACAGCTGTAGTTCTTCTCATGTTTGCTATTTATGATATATTATTGAAAGTATAATTACTAATTTGGTGTAATCACATTATTTTTTATTAATGATTAAAACTAGAACGAAAACATTATCATGGATTGCATATTACACCAAGATCTAAGTCCACTTACATTTTTCAATTTTTTATTACATTATTGGATTTTTTACTTGTTTTCAAGTCGTAATTTATAATTATAAATACAGTAAATAAATATTGATTTGTATAATAACAGAAGTATGATAATAAAAATTGGATACTGACTATACCCCCATTAAAATCCCTTAGCTGCGTATCTTTCAAAGATTAGTAAAAACTGGAAGATATTTCTCTTGATAAAAAAATTTCCGTACTAATATCACTATAAATTTTGATCCACTCTACTATCTTTATATACATCATATAATGTAATTGATAATAAAAAATACGAATGTTTGCCGCCCGGTATTTTACATTTTAGCAAGGTTAATGGATATTAATGATCTCGAGCGTTTATAAATTTGGAATTAAATAATGGGGATAAACAATTTTTTTTTTTTAAACGGAAATTGTTCATTTTTATGTTGTATAATATTTGGAATAGATTTAATAAAGAAGAATATTCACTCAGCCTGTACATTTATTGTAAAGAATTGGAAAATGAAGTAAGTTGTCACCAATGTACTAGGTACGTCAGTTTTGAAAATGAAAATTGAACATAAGAAAGTGATTGGAGGTGTTATCAAAAATAATAAAATGTTTTTTAAATAATGACTTGCAAAGAATGGGATAGAGATTATGCAGCCAACTAAGCTATTAACACTCAAGTTTTCAGTTAAGTAATACGAACATTTTTAATCGAATTATCATATTATGGTGTTTTAGTTTTACAAATTCATTTATAGAAAAAATTACATATGTTACTGTTTCTCCAATGAACAAGTAAAATATACGCCGGTTCGCCCAAAGCAATTTTCCGGTAATTGAAATTAGGCCTAACCCCATTTTATGTCAGTAAGATTCATTCACTAATAAATTAATATAGTTTATAGAAAATTAGATAAAGCTTTCTTTAAATTGTTTTAATACCTTAATTAACAGAAGAGGTTATTTTAAAAAATTTCAAATATATTTGTATTATATTTGATTCGTTCAGTCGTAAAACATAAGTGCAAAAATGGAAACTTTTACTATGTTAAATTTTTTGTTAATTACAATGTTTTACCTTCAACCAGTTGTCACTTACTATAACTTGGTTTTAACATTATTCCCTTAAGAAATCAAATTTCCTATAGAGTCTTTAAATAATTTATGAAACCAGCCTTAAAATGCCGAAAACTGCAATTCATGAAAAATTTCAGTTACCATGTTTTACGGCTATTTGTTGTTTCTTATATGAAAATTTATAAGTAATAAAATATTTTGATTTTTAGTTAAAGATGTATTTAGTTGGTGATAGCTTATCAAATCGATAATTGAATTATTTGTAGGACTAATTGATGGATAATTAATTAATGTTATAGGTAATAAGTCAACAGTGTGCCTAATAAATTTTTATGAGCACTACATTTCTATTATTAGCTCTATTGCCTAGACTCACTTGTTCACTTTATCCCGACTTATCTAATAGTCAACTGGGTTCCAAAATCCTTAATAAAAATAAAATTAATTGCTTCTCCATATAATTGTTGAATTTCATTTTATTTTGATATATAAAGTAATGTCCAAATTAATTATATACTAGTTTTCTCCAAATTTCTGTGTTTTCTATGAATTAATTATTTACCAGGAAATAAGAACTTTATGACTAGGTTTCGACAGACAAAAAAAAACATATCTCAATAGCTTTTGTCTCTGATATCCGTAAATGAAAATCATTTTGTTCAGTATATTTTTATAAGTATAGTGACAAAGAAATATAAAGCCCAAATACTTGGCTACTGAATTTGTCTAATAATAAATTTTGTTTTGGGGGACAATTATAACGATACATCGCTGTTATAAAAAAAGAAATTTCACCTCCTAAAAAGGCTATCTTCTATTTCTAACTTGTTTTTAAATAATAAAAGAAAGTTATTTATTTAATATCATAGAAACTCAATTATTTCCTCTCGAAGACTAGGCCCCAGTTTGTAAATTATTATATTGTATAGAGGCAAGAATAGATGTAATGTCTGAGATAAATAAATGCTTCATCATTATAATAAATTTCTAACTTCCTCGTAATTTTGGGGGATATTTATCTGTTCGGACCAATCAGTCAAGGGTCAGGCTCAGTCTAGAAAATTCTTTACAATTCTGGCTGACCCTAGCATTTCTAAAGTAGGTTTTTCCTTAGGAGCTAATCCGTAACTTGTTGGAATAATAAATAGGTGCGATTTAGTATTTCAGCTGTTCAGGTGCCTTCTAGAACATTTTGCTTTTCTACTCTGTTAAAATATTCTGGATATTGTCCCAAAATATTGGGGCATTGGGTAATAATGATGATTGGTAATCAAGGGTCCATTATTTGCTAATGGTTTGATTGGATGAAATATCCGATGGCTATTTGATAAATTAATCAATAGAATGTACATTTGATAAATTGATATTACTGGGGTGTATTCTGATCGAACGTCTTGGCTATGTATTTATACCTGCTCCCAGATATTCTTTTCCTGTTAGTACCGCATTACCCGAGGCAACGTGTTGACTTAATTGCTGATTTACAAAATCTGCATTTGTTGCTAATTTTCTCACTAATGATGAGCATTAGTGCCAATTACTAGGCCAAGCTTTGCGAAGATGAATCCTTCGGCCCCGTTCACACACTGAGGAGGTTTATTAAGAACGGAAAAGAAACGGTTTGGTTTCTGCCGTAAGCTGGATCTGGAAGAATGCTTTTACAAGTTAAAAAAATTTAGTATTACTAACAATCTTCAACAACTGTTGTTATAAACTATGTCGTTGTTTCTCGAGCTTTTCTTGAATAACACATAGGGCGGCATTCGTCTAAACATTTTGTATGTAACGTATTGTTGAGTCAATTTCCATAGAACCAAGAACTTTCCCAAGAATCCTCCACTCTGCCTTCTGGACCACCTTCTTCTACTTACTTAAATCTCATTAGTTGCCCCCACTATCGTCCAATGACTCTAACAAAATATTGGTTCCTTCAATTTGCTGTCCTTTTCTTGAATACCATTGATTTTTTTCTCTTATACCTACACCTCTGACCTTGCCAACCTCCTCCCTTATCTGATTACCAATCTCTCAGATAAAGCATTCGTTATTCATTCTAATCATAAACTCACATTTTAGGTTGATTTTAATTTAATTTGATTCTCTTATCCCATACAAAACTTGGTTAAATGTAGAATATAGAACACATCCTCCGCCAATCGTAAATGGTCGATCTCTGAGGACGATGGAAAATATTAATTTTGCAATCTCAGCCTTAGCTATCCGGTTCCATTATGTTTTCAATTAGTTATGAGGTTCCACATTTGCATAAACATTTTTTATTTTTAGAGCATTCGCGAGGCTTTTAATTTTTTTTTTTTTTAACTATTCTAAATAACAGGGTTTTTGACTTATGTGATACTTCTGCCTTATCTGTGATAGTTAAGAAACCTTTTTTTTAACCATTTTTGATTCACATAATCGAATATTTTAGCAGTATATATGCATATTACAAAATATTTTTTAGTGGGTCGAAATAATCTTCACTGGGTTTACTGAGGCTACTTCCGGGAAGTCCATTCTGAAAAACGGAAGTTATATTCCACAATGTTTCATTTATAAAATATATACACACATTTACTAATAAGTAACATTTCCCTGAAAAAGTGAAAACCTAAAAAAAGACTGAAAATGTGGAGGTTTTTGTGGTTCTTCAAGAAGTTCAGACAGAAAATTGGTACCAACTCTTTTTTAGATGCAAATTAAGTGATTAAAACCATAGCGAGCTTTTTGACATTTACTTAACAAAGACTCCTGTTTTAGTTTCATTTACCTATATTTGGAATATATATTATTAATTTCTCTTACCTATGTATAGAATGTATAGTAAGGGAGAGTATTGCAATCTTGCGAAATTTCAGATTCGAGGTTTTGACGGAAATACACGGTATGAGGTCCCCTGGTCCAAATAACCGAATTTTGCAAAATGGTGAGGATTTTTTTTTTTGTGGGTAGGGAAAAAATCTTTCATAAGATGAAATGTAACAAACTAAAAGTCACACAACAGCGTGAGATTTCTACTCACTAAAAAAACACCTCCCAATTCATCTTTGCTCCCGGAACTGCTGTCAAGCATTACTTCGCGGGGGGAAAAAGAGCTCTATACCTACTTCTTCTGTGGACATCTTATTTAAACTGAGCCATTCCATTGCCTCGCATCTCCTTTCTCGTTCCTGAACACTGGAGCCTTCCAAATTTTATTCCTAACTCCTCCTTTTCTGTAGCAAAACCTGAACAGCAGAAGAGCTAATGTTTCCTGGTTTCATAAGTTGGCCAGGATGATCTGACCCAGAAGTAACCATTCTCTGTAAGCAGTTGAGTGAGGTAATAATCTACCTCTCCGTGTTTCCGAATTATCCATGTTGATATATCGGAAATCAGACTGTGGGTTCATCTTTCAGAAGATGAGACATTCCAGCTCCTCTGCCATCTTTCAAAACTATGATTTCTCTCTTCTTTTGCTAATGTAGCCCAGTTAGCATTCGGCTCTTCTCTACTCTAGTACTCCAACAAGCTATTGGAGCTGAGATTCAGTAGTAATTCTGTTGTAGCTAAGAAAAGTTTTTTGATTAATTGTTGATCCCTTATGAGACCAACACTTTCCCTCTATTCTTCATTCCTTACCAAGTCCAATAGCATACCTCATTTACTCATGGAGAAATTGCTGGTCCTACAATTGGAAATTCTTCAATATGTTTATCCCGCTCATGAACTCTCTTATTAACTACCATCCCTGTGCTATATGATGCCCATTTTAGGCAACAATTAAAACTGTTTAAGAGCTCTAGCCTATTTACACACTTCGATCAGTGTTGAGTTAATTGTGGCAGGTTCCAAACTTGGTGACTTATCAAACTATCTGTAAATATTGAGACCTTCCTGGGAATCAATATCGCAGGGTAAGTAACTCCTTCGCCTTTATAGCTATTGTTAAGTGTCTGTAGTAATTTATAGGCTATTGTTAGCTGCTTTGTATCCATTGTCTTTTTCTACTATCATTAACTTTTATGTGCACAATAACCACTCCTCAGTCACAATTAGATAGTGTAAACAAAAATAGAACATCCAATGTCGTCTTTAGTTCATTGAGAAACACACAGGCCATTTTTTGTTAATGGGAATGTTGTTGCGTTTCTCAAACTTTCGATATCTGTGTACACCTATAGTTATTTTATTAAATAAATGAGAATAATTATTTACTTTTTTAGTACATTAAAAAAGAACAATAATAAATGAAAAAAAATGATTCATCATAAAATATAGGTAGGTATAAGTTATATTATAAATTTTAATTTTTCATCTTTGTTAGTGAAGTTGCAGAATTCAATCGGCGTTCTAAATACTTAAGTTATAGAGATAAAATTATATTTTATGGTAAGATTCCAACTTACATATAATAAACGTTTGCTATTAAAAACATTGTACGATAGCAAAAAAGACATTCTTGGGCTGTAAGATCACACTGCAACGTAGGATAGAGGAAATCATCACAGCGTCCTTTGCTTAAAGAAGTAAATTGATACCTTCAATGTAAAATGTGCATTTGTGTGTGCACATTTTAGTTTTGAATAATGTTGTTGATGTTTAATAATCATGGATTTTGAAGGGTCAGTGATGTAAGTACCTTTGTAATAGCAACAATAATAAATAGTATCACATTTTTCCTTGTTTAAAATCATTTCGAAATGTGTGTGTTTTCTTTGAAACAGTATTTTCACGACGTGATTGTGTCGATCAGCATCGACATGGAAACCATGCTGCCCTGCGTAGAAAGAACGTAGTATTTATCCCACAGAATAAGTCACAAGTTACTGTATATACAAAGTTAACCATTTTCTAGTATAACAAAATATTATGAATTAAATCTAGGAAAACTATTTATTTTATCGTTTTACAATTTTAAAATAAATTAGTTGTTATTCTGGTTATAGGGTTGTTCGTGAATCCCAAAAATGACTTTTGGAAGATACTGTGTTCTTGAAAAGCAGGGGAGTAAGGGTAGTAAGGGTAATTACACTTCGTGATACAGAAGACGTCCAATAATGCATTTTACGCACTTG
The DNA here is from genome assembly GCF_000696795.3 of Halyomorpha halys. NCBI lineage: Eukaryota > Metazoa > Arthropoda > Insecta > Hemiptera > Pentatomidae > Halyomorpha > Halyomorpha halys. The sequence continues at coordinate 14,866 of NW_027109698.1, forward strand.
GCGTAAGCTTCAAATGGTGTCTTTTTTTCAAGACATTTAACTTAAAATAGAATTATGAAATATATAAAAATGGAGATTCTAATTTGAAAAAGCAAAGTTGCTGGCAATTATGCACATTTATTCCTTCTAGAATTATGCGATATGTACTTTACATGTATTTACTTTGAATAAAAAACAATAGAAGTGAAAATTAGTTTTGCCGAGTAGATTGAAAAGATTGCCCATTTGCTTTTTGCTCCTGATAAGCTAATATATAAAAGCATTATTGTTTTAGTGTTGTGAATTGAGCTTTTGGACTCCCCATACATACCCACTATGTTCGTTACCTTTCATCCCAATATTCCTCAAAGGCATCTCGGAAGAAGACATCTTCGTAACCTGATTTAGAATAAACAATAATAGTATTTACAATAGGTAGTTTCTTCATAAGCCATTACCATTCCTAATACTTATACATCCCATTTACTTGATTTATTGTAAGAAGTACAATTGTAAATTTCAACAAATAATTTTTTTTTTTTTTAATTATACTCCCAAGGAAACCCGTCCATCAACTTTACAGATAGTCATTTGAAATATTAATAAATTGTCTACAAATCTAAACTTGAATAAGTAAAACATCATCTTAATATTGGCGAAAAGGACCGTCTTGTTCCCAATATCTTAATCAGAACAATATTAGAGATGGTATAAAAGACAACATTTTTTGTTAGACTGTGAATCCTAAAAAAAGAAGTAAGGAAAATCGAGTAGGTGTAAAAACATTATGTTAAAATATTTAACACAGAATTACGTTTCTACATCTGGAACGCTGTTGGTGTAATTTCTAGGAACTCCGCTTCTAAAAATAATAGAAACCATACATTGTCATCATTAAATAGAGAAAGTGCGCCGTTAGGAATTGCAAAAATAGTTTTTTGAATTTGGAGTTAAAGGGACCTCTAGAAGACCAACGCAGTTGGTGACGGGCGATTTTGAAGATGATCATGAACGTCTGTAGGTAGGTTAGTAGTTGAGTTCCGTGTAGACGCGTAGAACTAACGGTTGAAGTAAAATCAACACGAGGTTTGACATCTTGTGAGTTCAACATCAGTTCTCCATCTTTTACCTATGTGAATTTGGTTTTAAATTATATGACAAATTGTATTATTATACTATTATAGTATTATTATAATGGTCACTTTTCCTGATAAACAAATCACTAAAAAATAATATACTTCTGGTTCTCTAGTCGGGTTCAGCAGAAAATTCGTAATTATCCAGTGAATTTTCCTAGATTGATTTCATGTTAACTTCAACAAACTACAACCAAAAAAGTTGTAAACAGTCAACGATCACAAATTAAGCTAACCGAAATAGAAATAAGTATTGATTGGAAAATAAATAAAAAAGATGGGGCTGAATTTGTTCTGTGGCTAATGAACAACAGGTATGCAGATTTTGTGTATTCAATAGATGTCACATATTGTTGCCATCTTGAATTTAAGATTTTATAAAAAACAAATGCCATCATTCGAAGATAATCGTCTGATGCTGGATCATTATGAAGAATAAAGAAAAGAGATTCTTCGTAGTCGATCTTCCTTTCACAAAAATTCCACGGAACTGTTTGCCCCTTCACAGTAGAGATGATTCCTCTCGAACTTTTAAAACAAACATCCAAATATAATTCAACTTATGGCTTGTTATTCTTTTTTTATTTATCTGAAATAAATTTAGAGATTTGCTGCCTTTTTATCTGTTTGTCTTATTCAATCCCAATTAAAATTTTTCCGATAATATTAATATCCATGTTTTTTTTTCAATTCTACAAAAAATTAAAAATATATAAAATTATATAATATTCATACAAGTGCTAAGAAATATATTTTACCGTGAAAACTGATTGAAGTGGGTAAGCATTTTAACAAGCCTGGAGATACCGGTTTGGGATGGGCATCCTGTATAACGGTTGAGGCTCGCAAGAATAAAAGTTTAGTGGAGCAATAGCAGGTGGTTATAAATATTTAT
>NW_027109698.1:18175-19242 GCF_000696795.3 Halyomorpha halys
TGATGCACGGAACTCAACGTTACCGTTCGCATTTTCGTTTCAAAATGGCAGTCGATTAGATGTTTTCTAAGTCAATATTTCGGCCATTTATGAAGATAGACGAACAATCCTCAGTGTTTTTGTGTTATCATCTCAAAATATTTTTTAAAAAATTTAAAACATTCAGCGCGTTAAAAATATTTCTGTTTTATTATTTTTAATGATGGTCTTTAGGAATCGACCAAGAAATACAAAAATTTAACACTCTGAAAGTTTTACTTCAAATCCAAAAACACTACAAATATTTTATTGTTAGTTACTTACTGACATAATGATATAATTAATTCAAATAATAAGCTATTGTATAATAACTTACTAGGTTTTTCTTATTATTTCATAATGTTCAACAATACGTTTTTCGTGATTCAGAACCAAGAGTCATAATCTTCTTGAAGGTGGAGTCTTTAATTTTTTTTTTATTGGTATTTTATCAAAATACAAGTATTTATTCAAATCATGGTCCACGACTTTATCTCCAATTCAAGATGAACTTATTAATAATTAATCTAGTCAGGTTCGAACATCAAACGCATCCAATCCTTTCAATCCAAAATCCTTAGAACCATAGTTAATGCACCATATTACGTTTCCAACAGAACACTACACCATGACCTTCATGTCCCTTTTTGTACTTGACCTCATACCAACCAAATTCTCTAAATTCCATATAAACCTTTCCAACCATCCTAATACTTTGGTTCAAACCTTATCTAGTTCCGCCCATCCCTACAGCCCACCTAGAAGGTTGAAACGGTAGTGGCCAAGAGACTTATTATAAAATAACAATTGGAGTTCCGGCAATAGCCAGAACTCAAGTTAAGTGTTTGCGGCTTTAGCGCATTTGCTCAGCCTCCACTGGCTCATTACCAGTGATGGGGCAAGAGGGATGCGCTGGGATCTTTTGAGCTCTGCTCTACCTCCCAAACGTGGGGGATAGAGTGGGCTCAGGAATCCTCAGGTCGATTGTGTAAATATTATATGTAAGAGTGTAAGTGTGACTAGAGATTATATTATTTTTATTATTATTT
>NW_027109698.1:19292-24444 GCF_000696795.3 Halyomorpha halys
AAAAAAAAAAAATCTAGTCAAGTTAACTGTTAAATGATTTTATTATTACAAATTAAACCATTTCGTATTAAATACTTGCCCAAAACCAGACCAAGTATTTAACGTTGATGTTCAGAATTATATCAATAGAAAATTAGGATCTTAATAATTATGATAGAAACACTCAAGGATAAGTCGGAACTTGTGGACATTTTTGTTCTGATATCATTTACATACGTCAAAGTAACTCCTAAAAAGTAGTCCACGAGTAACTTACCTCCTGGATTGTATGACATGACAACACATCTGTGCACAGTAATATTTAGGGACTTGAAATGGCAGTAATATCAATTATGAAAGCATATATTAATTACCTCAGCGTCTATTGAGACTTAAGGAGTAGAAGAAGCCGTTAGAAAGCCAAAACGAATAGGAAAGTATCAAACAATTTAAATTGGTCAATAGAGCCAACGTTTGATTTCTCTCCACTTGCATTTCTGGAGAAAAGTAAAACGAGTAAAATGGTGAATATCGTAAAATCTCTGCCATTGTAGACGGCCTCAATATCTACCCGGTGACCTAGCTGCTTCTATACTAGTGGAAACAGTGAGAACACAGACTACCAAATACTGCCACTTAGATTTGTACGGGACTCGGGATATTCTCGCGGTACTGAGATTATATAACCCGACACAAAGAATGCCTGTTAGAGAAATAAATTATTTGGAGGAGGTGAAATCGGTGAGAACGGAAGTCCATCCAGCTTCGGAAAGGGAGGTTTCGACCTGTCCCATAATGGACGCAAAGAAACAAATTATATAAAGTTTTTTCTCGGATTTTACCTTTTAGACAGCAAGGAACAAATTTTGCTCCGTTGCTGTTCCTCTGTCTGTAGTCAAATTTGTGTTCAGGCGTAATCGATGGAACCCTTTATACAGTTTTGACCTTTCAAGGTACTGTTTAGGTTGATATCTAATTGGTCTTATATTGGTTTTATTAGATTTCTTTTACCTCTATTTCTTACGTGCTTGCGTAAACGCATTTTTCTCTGGAAAGGCATATATTGATAACGACTGGTCCAATATTGCTCTGGAGGAGGCACCTCACCTCCAAATTTTTTATTATATAATCCACATACAACAGACAAACTAGTACACCGGATAAGTATCTCACTGTACACCTTCAAGTACCAATGGTTTGAAAACGTAGTAACCAACTCGAATTATGTAACCATACGTAATGCAACATATTCATTTCATGTTCATTTCATTTCATATTCATTTTCTGTTTTAGAGGGATCGGGGAAAAAAATATATATGTATATGCTTAATTTTGGAGATACGTTGTGGACTAGAGTAGTAACTGTTCTGCATTAGTTTCATTGTTTTTTCAAATTATATCCACTGCTCTCGCTTCACCATGCCAAGAAGCATTTTTCTTTACTTCTTCGTTTTTATAATAAGGCTCCACACATTTCTACTAGCCTATTTTCTTTGCTGTCGGTTTTTATGCATAGTGAGAAAAAATGTACTGGAAAGATTTTAATGAATTTAGACCACTGAAGAGTAATAGTAATAAGAGAAATAACTACAATACTTAGTTGTTTCAAGAATAGAAGATGTATTTATGTTTTTGTTTTTTTTTAAATGAAACAAAAGTATAGTTTTTTGTTTTCATCGGAAATAGGGAAAACCTGTCGATCCAAAGTTATTAATGTATTTGAATTTGGTTAAAGGCTGAATTTTAATTTGGCAATAAAGGTTTTAACTTGATTTAGAAAAATATGAAAACAAATTCACTAACTATGCTCTGACAAGCTAAAAAACATTCAATTTTTTCTCTTTGTTGGATATCTTTATTCACGGTTATTTTTCTAAAGTATTTAATCTGATTACGAATTATTTTTCTTAAATCTAATATTTAATGTTACTAACTCCAAGGACTCGGGGTCGAATTCGGTTGTAGCAGAAAATTATTTATTCTGTTACTACAGCCGTGAGTCAACTCAGTGGGTTTGGAGCTCTTTGGATCCCACCTGGCCTCTACAAGGTGGGTACTTTCAATTAGGGAAAAATCTGGTGGTTTGTCCTGATCTATGAGATTTGTCTGTAATCTTAGCAATAAGGGTAAGACAGCATAAGCAATAATGCATACAGTAAAACACAGAACCGAACACATACCTAGTAAAACCTCATAACGTCACGTATGTCAGTAAAGTTTAAGTAAAATTAATATTTCGAGATATTACAGTTTTGAACTGTATACATCTTACCCTTATTGCTATGATAATTTGCATATCTCAAAAAGACCATTTTTTGAGATGTTACACCGTTAAACTGGGACAGTGAAATGATCTTTTACAAACTATGTTCAAGAAACAGTACTTCCTTACAAAGTACTAAAGTACTTACCCCTTCATGGGCTGTAATGATACAATTTATTTATTAAATAAATCAAATTTTATCCTTGTTTAGTCTCAACACATTTTATTATATCTACAGACCAACGTTTCGGCCAATTCGGCCATCCTCAAGCAATAATCGATAATCTTCAAATATAAATTCTCACCTCTTATCAAAATTTAAAAATGTTTTGCAGGCTATTCTGCCTAGGTCATTAATTATAAGTCAAACACACCCTATTTTTTTAAAACTTCATTAATTTTTAATTTTCAAATAATCCACACTATCACTATCATATAAACATACCGTTTATGTCTGAGTAATGAATTTAATATGTTATTGCAATTTTTTATTCAGAATAATATTTCTATCTATTTTTTTTCCCACATTGATAAAAAATTCTTATTTTCGCAATTAATGATTTCGATTGATGGGATAATGTTCATTTACAAGGAAAATGGAACAATTATTTGTAAGGTAGAATCAGAGGACTTATTTTCTACATTTAATATTATTATAGTTTTAATATTTTAATAGTAAATACAAAAAAAACTGAGATGAGTTTGGTTTAAAAAGGTAAAGAAGTAAGTTATAAGGCCAAGGGCAGAGATCTAAGTGTGCCGCTGAACCGGTTTGGAACACTTCCTAGCCGAACGGTAACCGCTTCACATACCCCTCGGCTCGCTCTCACATTCTCACGCTAGTTGTATTTCTTCCATTTCCAGTCTTAACGCAAAAATTATTATTTAATAATTGTATAACTTATAGTACAAGAGCCGAAGAGGAGAAAAAAGGCAGTTATCTCACCCCAATTTTTGACTACTTTAATGAAAACTATGTATAATTACTAGTCAAAATTCATGAGTCTGCCAAGTATAAGTAAGGGGAATAAAAAATGGTGGCTGTTTCAAAGCGATAAAAAAAAACTAATTTTTCATTCGGAGCTATATCTTAAAAAGTAGAAACAACACAAGAAAACCTCATTTAAAGAAGAGCAAATTTGCTAAAATATGAGCCCTAATAGAGTTATTTACGTTAATTAGTTTTCGAGATATAGCTTTTTAAAAAGCAACATTTCATAAAAATGTATGGAACGTACTGTAAGATTAGTAGTTAGTGAATTTATTTTAAAAAATCCATATCTCAAAAACCAGTTGACGTACAGACGTCTATTAGAACTCAAATTAAAGCTAGTTTAATGAGCTATAAAGTATTTTATGATGTTTATCTTTGTAGGAGTAATAGTTTACATGAAATTTGTTAAAATAAATTGATTTATAGTTGTTCGAACAAATTTTCATTTGACAAATTCATATGTGAATATTATAAAAACTACTACCCCTACGAAGATAAGTATCAAAAAATACTTTATAGCAAGTTGAGTGTTGGCAGACATATGTGAGTCTTATGGATCTAGAGATATATTTTTTTCAAAAATCCTACATTTTATACGAACAACTATAAATAAACTTTTTGTGAGTTTATTTTGTCAAATATCATAAAAACTACTGCCCCTACAAAGATAAACATAATAAACTATTTTGTAGTAAATTTAAATAGCTTTAATTTGAGCGCTGCCAAATATCTGTACGTCCAATGGTTTCTGAAATGAAGTTTTTCATAAATCAAACTCATTGTCCGAACAACTATAAATCAATTTATTTTAGCAAATATGATGAAAACTACTATTCCTACGAAGGTAAAGGTAATTTTTATAGTCCATTAAACTAGCTTTAAGTGCTAATAGACATCTGTACGTCTCATAGTTCCTGAGATATAGGTTTCTCAAAATAAATTAGTTAACTACTAATCTTATCTACTAAAAAGCTATATCTAGAGAACTATTAGACGTAAATAGCTCTATCAGGGCTGATATTTCAGAAAATTTACTCTTCTTTAAGTAATGTTCTCTTAGATTTTCTAGTCTTGTTGGCAGTTTTTATGATATAGAGCTCCGAATGAAAAATTAATGTTTTTTTAAGGTTTTGAAACAGCCGCCATTTTTTATTCCCCCTACCGATACTTGGCAGACTCATCAATTTTGACTAGTAATTATACATAGTTTTCATTAAAGTAATCAAAAATTGGGGTGAGATAACTGCCTTTTTTTTTCTTCCCGGCTCTTGTACTATTAGTAAGTTTCATCATAATTCGCCTACGTTTTGATCCACCTTCTTTTTGCTGATCTCTGAATTATATGAAATCTTTATCGTGATCTTGGGTCCTTATTTTCAACATACCTGTCGATGCATAGAACTTTCTTAAACGATTTTCTCATGGATTAAAAGTTACCTCAAATGAAAAAAGTAAAACCATCAATGGTTCTTATAACCATTTATGTTCACATTATACTACTTTTTGTCACCGACGATTTTAGTACTTTGAACATTGATTTTATCATTTTATCACTTACTAGCAGGCCAGGCAATTGTATTTGAGAATCTATATATGTAACATTAATTGAACTCTATTAAAACTTTGATAACAATTAATGTATAAATGATGTTATAAGACGGTAACTATAGTAACATAAATAGTATCAGCTGACTTTATGTATACTATATAAAGTATGAATATTTTTTATATAATAACCCTCATTGTGCTTCAATATTAGCAGTGCACTGAAACAATTTAGAATGACTGACCTATCAGAGTGTGCAAGAAGATTTTTAAGGTGTGAAACAAAGTTGATATTCGTTTTTAGAACCTCGAGAAACCTTTAACTATAAAGTTTCAACAAATCGGGAAATGAAATTTTGATTTCTTTTTGA
>NW_027109698.1:24494-25450 GCF_000696795.3 Halyomorpha halys
AAGTTTCAACAAATCGGGAAATGAAATTTTGATTTCTTTTTGAAAGATCAAAAAAACAGAATTAACTTCAACACGACTCAACCAAGCTACACCAAACTTGGCAGTGATTTAGGGCTCTATAGACTGCACCAAAAGCACAAACCGGAACTAATCAAACAAATTAGAACCTATATGTAAAATAAAACGTTTGAAAAGATTTTCCTTATTTAAAACTATTATTATGTCCTTAAAAGGTAGTAGAAAATAAATATAAATTTTGTTAATGTAGCTTCAAAGAGCAGAAACGTTGAACTTTACAACGATTCTATTACCGTAGGCATTGGATATAATGCAGAGGAGTTATCAACGATTATACGAACAATGGTCATCGCAAAAAAAATCTCCAAATAAATCAAGGTTAAAAAATGGTATTCAGGCATTTAACCCGACGCTTAACTCGAACATGGTTTGTTTTGAAAAAAAAATTCTTGACAAAGCCACATTATCTTTAATACAATATCCTTTGATAGAATCAGTGATATTTTTTCTAATTCTGAAGAAAGTGACAAATCGATTGATATATAACCTAGGAAAAAAGTATGCTTTCTGAGCTATTTACCAAAAACCTTTAATTTTGTTTATAACCTTTATTCTACCTGAGAATTTGGTGATTTCAATAGTTTTACACCTTCCACATTGCTATAGGGAACATTTTGGAAAAAACAGCACATAAATTGGTCCCGTAATCGTAATTCAAAGGTTTATTCCAGACAAAGATTCGACTATTCCCTTTTATGTGTATATATGCAAGCAATTGTACAACAAATTTCTAGAAAGTTAATTTGACATATGAACATTATTCAATGAGAATATCATAGGCAGGATGAAACGATATGTATTAATAATATATATTAATATTTACATAATTTTAATATTTAATAAGTTTAATGTTTTTAGAACCCTGGATATTATTTATT
>NW_027109698.1:26346-27662 GCF_000696795.3 Halyomorpha halys
AAGTAAAAATTAGTTTCTTTACACGGCGAAGAATTGATAAATATCTCCTTTGAAACGTGCGAAGATTAATTTCAGCTCAAAAGTGCTTAGTTTAAGTTGTGTGATGTGCCCGGATTTTTCAGAGTAAAATAAATGAAATGTCGAGGAAGGGCGTTTAAAGTCTACAACGTGTAAAAAACTGCAATACCTACTTGGAGAAATATCAAGATTTCAAATGTTAAAAGGTCATACCTATTTTTTCATTTTCATACGTCAACTTATGTGTTGTAAAAGACTTTAAATTAGTTCTACTTCATATGTAAATTCTTAATGGTTAAATATGAGTTGTTTTTTTTTGAAGTGGTGGATTGTGATCCTCATTCTAAACGATTCTAGCAAGAGTAAATAATTTCATTTTAAAACACCTTTGTTACATTTAAGGCACTGATTGACTGGGTTACTTGTATAACTTCTCTAATAGAATTAATTTGTTGTATATTTATTAACTTACCTCATTTCATGAAAGCTATAAATTCTTTTAAACGGTCTGATGTAATGAACAATATTAAAATTTTTTTTTTAACTGCTCTTATAGTTAGCAATAGAATGAAAACGTTTATTACTGATTTCTGTGATTTCAACATTCATGTTCAAATCCATTCAACACGAATTCTTAACAATGTAATAACTTATCAGCTATACTCCGATATACTCCATATAACCACAAATATTTATCAATTACGAATGGAAAATTAACATAATAGTGCCAATTTACAAAAAAGGGAGCTCTAGTCATAATGGTAACGATGTATATGATAATATGCTTCTCCGCAGTTGTAAATAAAATATATGCTTCTATCATGGGAATAGACTTTGAAAAGTTGTAGCAGAGGACCTTGCTCCTTTCAGACTGGTCTAAGGCAATATTTTTGTTAAACATTTTAGGGAAGAGAAATATCTGGCTTTTCTAAATCTCAAAGGAGCCTTTGATCATCCCCAAGATAATTTGAAAGGCATTGAATGTGAAAAAGGTGCCTATTCTCTTAATGTAGACACCTGAATGCCCAAGATCCAAAGGGTACGGTAAGAATAAACCGCCTCTGTTCAGAATCTTTCCATATGGGACAAGGTGTAAAGCAAGGAGACTCTCTTAGTCCTCTTCTTTTCTCCAATTTACCAATAACATTTACTACGTTACTAAAATTAGTTAGACGAGAGAGAAAGACGGAGAGAAGTATATTAGGGAAGAGAAATTTAGAATAATATTAGCTTAGAAATATCTATTCGCAGACGATATTGTTCTCGTCTTGATTGATAAAGGAAAACTAAAACGGTTC
>NW_027109698.1:32102-32637 GCF_000696795.3 Halyomorpha halys
TTAAATGAAAAATATTTGTCAAGCCGTAACCTGTTTTTAAAAAATAGCTTTACACAGATTTAATTAACATATACATTTGATTATATTGTGTAAGGTAGGGCAAGAAAGATTTTTGAACGAAGGTTTTTGGATATTTTTTCCTATAAAGCTAAAAGGCTGTTTTCGGAAATTTTAAATCCTTAAACTGAGTTGTTAAGTACACACACACAAACATATGTGTTATTGAAACAATATTGTAAACAAAAGTATGTTGGTAATATTTCACTTTTATTTACTTTCATTCGTTGTGAATGTGCATCAGTGATTCTCTATTAATATTTTTTAATCTTAAAGAAATCTTTTAGATTACCGTAGATACACTTTTTCAAAAAGCGACATTTAATAACGAAAAAAATTAGTTTGTGAATTTATTTTGGAAATATGGAAACTACTACTTCTACAACTACGTACAGATGTCTATCAGCAATCAAAATGAGGCTAGTTGAATGTACTATAAGTAGTTTATTTTCGTAGGAGTAGTAGTTTCCAAGATATT
>NW_027109698.1:33137-68888 GCF_000696795.3 Halyomorpha halys
TACAGATTTTTGGCATACATTAAAAACCTTTGTCAATGTCAATCTAATCCCAAATATTTTTTTCTCTCATTTATTCCTTTGTTCTTTTCTATTCTTGGACTATTAGGAAGGCAACAAGGAATTCCAAACTTGGATATTACTACTCCTGTACTTGAGAGAGTGCTGAAATACGTGCTTGACAGTCGTGGTCTTTGGCATTGTTAACACTGCGGTTTCTTTTTATAGCAATCTGAGTCAGACTCACTCTGACCTTAGAAGATTTTAAAAGATTTTTTTCCGTAGTTTACATTGCAAGATTACATAAAAGACTCTTGCGCCTGTGCTAAACTTTAGGCTGGATTTGGTCAAAAGGCTTTTGTGTGCTGGCACGATTTACTTTTCGAACCATTTAATAAAATATTTTCTTTGTTTTCTCGGCATTTCTCAGAGAGAACTTTTTTTTTTCCTTGTTATTTAAAAGCTTACGACCCTCAATCGCAGCTGCAGTTTCCACGTATAAATTAAGAATATCTGAATTGGCCCAATATCAAAGCATGAAAACGGGTAAAGTAGTGACTCATTGATTTATAATTGTACTTAGCTCACTTTTCAACAAAGTGTTTTCTTTTTATTTTAATAACAACTTTATTGACAAAAGATATTACATTGTTTTTTGTTCAGACGAGAACGTAGTGTTTTTAAGTTGACTATTACTGTTTTTCAATTTATTTAATTTTTCTTTGGGGGAGCCAACAAAATAAATCCACGACGAAACCCAAGTGGTTCTGGTACGCCACTGACTGAAAGAAGGCCTGAGGTTTGGGAGTAACCATTTTTTTCATCTTCCACACTTAAATGTTGAGGATCACAGACACCTACGTAGGTGCTTAAACGGGGCCCCATTAAAGTAAATTGAATAAACCTACCTTTTTTGTTATAACGTACCCTGTGCATGGTGGTACTGGCAGTTCGGTATTTCAGAGTTTTGTTAATAAACATGAACTATTATTGCAAACCATTTCTTATTTTCAGGAATCGTGATCAATTTAATTCATCAAACCTTTCAAAATTAGTCTATTTACAGTTGGGACTGTCTCCTTACCTGACTAGAGTCCCACTTTCCTCGTTATCATTGAGTTGCTTCTCTAAGTAGCTGCTTTCTCCTGTGTTCGGTTAAGTTTTAAATTAAATTATACTTCTGATTAGTTCATTAATGGTTAATTACTTTGGTCTACAGAACTTATACTGAGTGTCCCTCTATTCATATTCAACCTTTCTAACATTTGCAAATTTGATATGATTTTCAATGGGTCATAATAGGAGCATGTGGACTATCTTTCTGGGGTATTGTTAACCCAAAAGGTTAGTTTCTTTAATGCGTTGATTTGTTTTACGTGCTCCACATATAGGACTCCTGACTCGCCAAGTTGTGAGACGTGGCCCTCAACGCGTTGTAGGAAGATGAAACAATGGTTGGTCTGAACACCGGGTTCTCCCCCAATCAGTGGTATCTCAGGACTTCTTGGGAACTTCAGGAACCGTTGGGGGTTTATTTTTGAACCCCTCTTCCAAAAATAAAATTAAATAGTATACATTTTCTTTTCAAACCGCGATTTTTAACTTTAAAACTGCAACGTTATCATCTGATTAAAAGAAAAATGTAAGTTTTTTTTATTATAAAGTTTTTCTTACAACTTTAAAAAAATCCACTTTGCCATGGAGTACTATATTTGGGGTGGAATATTATTGCTCTTTACACCTCCGGTTCTCCGGTGCTCTCAGTGCAGTCGATATGAGTGATTTCAAGGTTGAATTTGCAATCATTCTTTTGGGCAAGTTGGCTGTTTTAAAAAAAAAACAGAAGAGATCCGAGTGTACCAGATAGAGATTGCGAGATTGAGAAAAGTTAACTCGTTTTTTTAATCATCTTATTATCAGCATCATGTGAAGGATTATAAAAATGATTGAACACAATGACTCACGTCGAATTTAATTATTTATTTAAAAATTTCAATACCTCATATTGTTATTTCAGAGCCAAATTTTAATGTTAGTTTTTGTTAAATTGTAACATATTTTTTATATTTATGGAGTGTTTATTGTATTTTTATATTTAATAACGTATTTTTTTACTCAATGAATAAAACATCTGCCTAAATGTGTGACTTCACTAATTGAATGACTCATTGATTTATATCGAACTTAGGAATCAGTTATTACCTTATATCTGCATCTATAATCCAAACTCAATATTCTCAAATATTTGCAGGTACGGCAAATATAAAAGAAAACCATTATCGGCGTTAACAGCGCCTAGTTACTTCATTGGTACTTGGAAGGGCTGAAATTTTCTTGTACCATTTAGCTTCAAGCATAAGGAAAAAAAACTAAAGAAACTTTCATGATAATCTACAGCAGCATGAAGGATGATTTTACTACAATATATGAAACGAATTTATATTAAGTGAAGGTCTAATTTCCAAAAATCAAATTAGGTGATGTCTAAGAATAGTTTTTCATGTTTATATAGCTTTCACAACTGATTTTAGTTCATAGTTCAATGTATTATTAATTTTTATTTAAAAAATAATAAAAAACGCTGGTTATAATTCATGTAAAATAATAAATAAATGAAATTGTCAACATTTCAACTTTTTTTTTTTTTTGCGTGTGCTAATAATATTTCTACCTACTACTTTATTGGTAGAAATATACATATATTTCTAGTTGTCATTTGTGTAGACGGAGTCATCTAGTCCAGCGCATTTTTATAAAAACTGACCCTGTCTCGAGGATTCGTATCCACCTGCACCAGTGGTTGATTAACTTTACAAACAGACTTAAAAAAGAGCCAATTCACCATTTAACGAGTCAGAAAAAAAAAATTAAAATTAATTGTTTTATTACAACTTATTTCATACGTCATTATACACTTATAAAAACTTATTTATTTTTAGTAATATTAATTTTGGAAAACGTTTTGTTCACTCAAATTACACCAGGTAAAGGAAGCGTTCTTGCGAAAGGTGATGTAATTGTAATGTTTTTAATACGTCGTGAGGACCTTAATAAATAGTAAAATTTAAAACAAATTTTAGCTTCGAAAGACCTTTTTAAATCTGGCGGAGGAGGCTAAAAGGATCAGTATTTTGAGCTCATATGGTTTAAAAACATTCATGTGATACTATTCAGTAACGTGAGACATGGGACTTACAAAAATAAAAACAAGTTGTGGAGTTAACGCAAAAAAAATTTCTAAAGCATCAGATGGACGGATTTAATTTCGGTGTTCTGAGCTCAAATTAATTTATAAGAAGGTAAGCAGGCAGGAAAAGTGAAGCCAAAAGGTGGGCCTTATGATGGACCAGGCCGAGGAGTCGGGAAAGAGTACGATTCAAGCACTGGCTGCCTTTTGTTTCAGTTTACATTAGAATAGCGGTTCAACCTAACGTAAACTTAAGCTTCGTGGGCGTGGCTTTCTTGGCTTCACTTTGATTTAATGGAGATTAGGTTTATGGCACCCCTGGCTACAAAAGAGCAGGTTATGATACACCCCTAAACCACATTACATGGACTTAAAGGCGGTAAAATTTTCTGCAAATTGATGGAAAAATGAGCTGTGTACTATTATTACTTTCTAAGCTGTTCTAATATTTTCTTCCATAGCTGAAAGGTTTTCTTTGGATCTAAAGTTCTCTTAGTAATTACAGATGACATTAGCAATGAAAAGTGGATTTTAAGATCATCACACAACAACTTTTTAAGTTGCGTTTATTAAGTTAGAAGAAAAATAAAAAATCCTCTTAAAGGGTATTGAACCAGATAAAAAACATACCTTGAATCCCTAGAACTCTGCTGTAGATCCGGTTATCTGACCTTCATGACTCGGCAATTTCGTTACTTTCCTGTAGGTGCATTCCAGTTTGCTACATCTTCTGCGTGGCCAGCCCGGACTGATGTGGCTCTTTGGTAGACCCATCAAAATATTTTCGATTGGCTTCATCGTGTGCAATAGTCACTTCTACACCCTTTTGGTTTAGTCGATGATGTGATACCTAAATCCATAGTATAAAGATAAAGTTCGGCTTCGAAAGACCATGGAGGGAAGAGTAACAACTTCCCGTGCAAGAATTTTCGTTGTGGCATATCTTTTAATCTCGAGGCGTCAGAATTTTAAAAAAATGAATAATTTAAATTCATAATGTTTCAATGGGCAAATTATTTTGTTTTTCTTATTAATGTATGATAGTTAAATAATGTAATGATTAGATATACCTTTTTTGTGTGTTTTTTAAATTGGTTCGATTAATTCTTGTGGTTAACTTATTTATATTTAGAATGCACTGAATGTATATATATTTTTTCGATTAATCATTATATAGTATACTATTGTTAGAGTTACTGTATTTTGTTGTATATAATCTCATTTGGATGAAATGAAAAATAGTTCATCATTCTGGGACTAGGTCCCTTTAGAACAATTACAAAGGCAATTTCTATTATATAACATTTATTGGCCATGAAACAGTGTGGTCACACATAATTATAACTTATTTACAGATAGAAAAAAAATAGATTAGTTAAAAAACTAACTGACTAAGTAAAAACAAAACAAAAAATTAATTACAAAATATCTGTACTATTATAATAATGGGTCAGATTGATGAAGCAAAATGTAGTGAAATTATTTGAATTGAATATATGAAATTATATGAATATTCCATATAAATATTTATTGTTTTTGTTGCAGGGATATGATCTTCCAGAACGAGATAGCGTTCTGCAGGGACCAGCTATGGTTATCGTCACGAGGGTAAGTGCCAGTGTGTGCTAGTTGTGTAGAGCTAATTAGGGGGGCGGTGACCCAGTCTGAAGAGGAAGCGGAACTACGGTACCTTACTTCCCGTTCACAGTCGGTCCGATCAATATGTATTATTTATATTTTTCATCACTGAGATGATTATTGTGACATCTTTTTTAAAAAATTTTTAGACCTTGTTATTCCCATCCCTGTTTTCACAGTATAAAAAACTGTTACCGAAGTTACTGCAATGATTTATTTTCGGTTAATTAATGTGATTGTATTCATAGAAAAAGTTTCAATTCACTTCAAATGAAATAATGGCGAATTGTCATTAGACTTTAGCATATATAGTTCTTATTCATGGGTGGAAATATTCCTTTTTTAAGCAAAACAGCATCGTTTTTATATCATTTATATTTTTGGTGAATAAAAATTATTAATTTATATTTATTATAAAACAATTGCCGTTAACGTGGGATACAAATGACAGCAATACAGAAAATTTGAATTTGGCGCCCAAACATTCCCGTTAAATTTCTTTTTATATTTGCTAGAGGGGTTCTAAATTCATTTAGAGAAGAAAGTTGTTGGATAATTTAAAAAAGAAAAATTTCTGTACCAACGGCATTTCCATAGGATAAACGGTTGCCGAGGTTCTGATGAATTGCTGGAAGATTCCATCCCACGCGGTACTCCTTTCCCTCTCCACCTGTCCTTAGTAACTCGGTAAACATACATTTGCCCCTCTAGCACCTCCAAACCTGTACGAGACTAGAAACCGCGTTGATTAAAACTTCCATCCTCGAGTCGTCTTTAGACGTTGGAATGAACATGCTGCATGGGTCATCACAGACACCCAAAAAAAAAAAAAACATGTAAGGGAGACCGGTGAATCAAGACCAAGAACCTCCTATACCAGCCAAATGGTACGATTAAGGAGACGACGTGGAACGTCCTTTATAGAATTGAGGAACCATGCCAGGAACAGAAACGCGAAACAGCAATGGCACCTCAGTGATAGGCAAATAGGTGGAAGACATAGAAGAAGAATCAATATTTTGATTAATGTTGTAGCTACGGCCGAAGTGTTCAAGGTAGCCTTTATCAATTGAGAGAGCGTTTATCATCTTCCTTTGTGGAGGTGATGGTTTTCTGTAGAGCTACTGCCTCTTCTATAGCAATGGTTACGATAAGCTTCTTGTGTTTCAATTCCGCCGTCTTATTTGTTAATAAAAATGTTTACTGATTAAATTATTGGTTCATTTTTTTGGTTAAAACTATTTAGATGATTTTTTAGATATTTGAAAGTTTTTTTTTGTTTTTGAGTATTGAATACGATTTTTTTAATAATAACAATTAACATTACTCTCATTGTATAGGAGTTGACTTGGTCTTTATACCACTATGCTAATTAGACCACTTCCCAGTCTGGACAATAAAAATTAGTCAAAATATTTAATTATTTGTGAGCCCAAACAATTTAATTAAGTTTTTTTTATGTTGCTAATATGAGATTGTTTTTATTATATACCTTCTTTTCATCGTTTTAGTTCGAAATTAATCCTTCTATTATGTGATTTTAAGAGTATGAACAAATAAGATTGAGGCGAGGTTCTTCTTTTACTATGACATTTTAACAGGTGCTTCTTCAGGCGCGCTCCAATGTTGGAATATTACTGATGAGTGAGGAGGAATAACTCAGCTGTGTGGTTTTGGGAGATCTCTTTGCAACAGTTAAAAACGACACATCTCCAAAAGTTGAAAAGGAAATGACAACTGCACATTTTATAGGGAAACATATATATATATATATAGTCTGAAGAACGTTAGAAAATAATATAACCTTATTGAATATTATGGGGATGATTGGTACAATGACGTGGAAAAAAATCTATATTATATAAAAACATGAAATTTGGTTAAAATATTGAAATAAAGTAAACCAGTACCTCTATGATTCTTTTATCAATTTCAAGAAAAGAATCTCCTCTAAATTTCTACAATTTTTTTAACTTATATGGACAAGTAAATACTATGATTTGAACTGAATAACATCCGTTTTGATTCATAATGAATGATAAACCTTTATCGTTAGGAAGGGACTAGGAGAGGGTAATGGAGTATTAAAACACAAATTAATGCATCCTTTTTTTATTTTTCAACTTGTAACTCTACACACTTCTTCCAGCTGTAAAGATGTGAGAAAGCTGTGCCCCGTTTGCACACGTTAAACCAAAAATGTGTTAGAATGAATTTCCATCGGTCTGCTGGCGCAGTTTAGGCGCATTAAATCCGAGTTTTGGCACCGATTATTTACTGTAGATGAAACTTAGATACATCATTATACGCCCGAAACAAAAACACAGTCCAAACAGTGGACAGCAAAGGGGGAACAGGCTCCAAAAAAAGCAAAAACTGTTTTATCGGCTGGGAAAGTGATGGCAACTGTTTTTTTAGGATAGTCATGGAGTTATTTTAATCGACTATCTTCAAAAAGAGAAACCATTACAGGGCCATACTACGCATCATTACTTGACATGCTGAAGGCAGAACTTGCGGAAAAACGGCAACATTTGCAGAAAAGGAAAATCCTGTTTCACCAAGACAACACACCGCCTCACACCTCAGCGGTTACCATGGCGAAAGTCCACGAATTTACGGTTTGAACTGCTTGACTATCCGCCTTATTCACCAGATCCAGTGACCCCAAGCGACTTCTTTTTGTTCCCTCGTCTAGAAATTGCGCTCGGAAGACAGAGATTTTCGTCAAATGAAGAGGCTATAACCTTCGTTAACAATTATTTCGCAGAGAAAAACGTCGAGTACTTTCTGAATGTTGAAAAATAAAGATTAAAAAATCAGAAAAAATGCCTTGTATTCTTGTTAGGTCGGAAACTTTTCAGACCACCCTCGGAAGGAAGTCGATAAAAAAGAAATTTAAAAATTACAGTACACACTAAAAGACGGAAAGTAAGAATAAAATGATCAAGAAAAAAGGAAAATAATGAATAAAACAGAGACAAACCTTACTGAAGGAAGGCAAGCACAGAAATGGGCTGAAGGCGGATGAGATGACCAACAGTATAGAGAAGTGAGGGAATTGGCGGTTAATTGTTTAATACTTTTTTGTGATTCTTGTTTATTTGTATATCTTACTTATATTTTCTTTAATTTACTTTGTTCATTTTTATATAAATTTTCACATATTTTAAATCATACCTTAGTTTACTTTTATTTCATGTTATCTATTTGTTACACTATTTTAGTTGTTTGTATCTTTTTTAGCCCTGGTGAAGCTCTGCAAAGTGGGACGAAACGTTGGACACAATAAATAGTTTAATTACTATTTGAGTTTTTTTTTTAACAGCACACGAGTCATCTTTCTTTTATATCTTTTCAAGTAGTTAATAGGAATCGATTAAAAATTAATATATTTTGTTTATACTAGATTTATTAGAGAAGGAAGATGGTCCGGGTTGTTGATAAAAAAAGGAGCGTAAAATAGTATAAGAGCTAATTTTTATACACCAACGTTTCGTAACAATTTGTAGGGCTTCATTTGGGACAAAACAAAATAAAATTCACAGATGGAGTAATATTAAATAAAATAGTAGATGAAAATAAAAGTTAAACTAAATATAGGAGAAATTAAAAGAAGGGAAGTTTAAAATAATGTGGAAGGAAATAGGGTAAGCTTATGGCGGGAAATTACTAAAAACGCCAGGATGATTTATTAATTTGAAATTCATTTATTATATTACATTTTTCGTAAAAGCGATATTCTGTTGTAGTGATACACGTTATCATGTGTAAAGATATATTCTACCTCTTTAGATCTTGTTGAAGTAATCAGTAAACGAAACGAGATAACGAGAGGAGTAGTTCTAGTAATAACCTTGCAGGTGTTCCTTCCTTTTTGATTATTATTTTAAAATGTGCAGTTCATAGACCATTTTTCTCGGGCAAGTTTTACCTACTTAACTGTAACATGGGTCCTAGCGGATTAATATGAAACTGGTAAGAATATCTATAACATTAAACTAAGTGATTTGATTGTATTAATTTTTTAATTAGTCTTTAATATTCTTCGTTATTCTTTTTATTAAAATATCAGTATCCAAGTAGCTCAAAACCTTTCCATTGTAAGTAAAGTAGTTAAACCTTGTTTTGTGTATTAAAATACTTAGCTGTGTTCATTACTCTGTCAATCCCCGTCTCTTTTCTCTCCCTAAATGTATAATAATAAATTATGTTTTGAATTAGTGTTTTTTTTTTTAATGATATACTTAGATTTTTTTAATCAATCCTTATGAAGGCTGTTTCAGTCATCTAATCCTGATATTATAAAACTCCAGAATAGTTTTAATTTAAAAGAAAATTAAATTACATGAAAAGTAAAAATATATTCATGGAGTTATCTTATTTTATATATTAATTGTTAAATATTCGGGCTATTTATTCAAAAAATACAAATAATGTAGTTGTTTGATTTAAAAAAAAAAAGTTTGTTCATCATTTTCTGTGATTATAATCCTTGGAAAGTGTGTTGTGCACAAGTTAAAACTTCTTGGGTTTCAGTTGACAAAGAATCCTTACATTGGTTCAGTAATTATTGATTTGGCCTTTCTTCATTCATGTTTTAAAACAAAGCTAGTTAGCAGATTGTTAAAATTAAGAGTTTTTAATAGTTATTATTTTTTTTTTTTAGTAATTGAATACCTGCAACATGATGTAAAGATTGGATACATTTGGTTCATGCGTGATATTAGCTTTATTATTGTTTGAGATGAGTTTTATTATAATTTTTTTTCTTACCTTGAATGATATCATGGTGAAAATTCAATGTTTGACGATTACTTTTTTTTATTAATTGAGATCCGATTAGAAAAATCAGGAAAGTCAGATTGTTATTTGGATTATACAGGATAATATTATTAATTGTGATGTTTGTTGGTTATTGATCCCAAATCTTTATTTTCACCTCTGCAGTATTATTAGTAGTTGAGTATCGGGGCTAGTTGTTTTTTGCTGAGTTGATGGCGGCCTTTGCTTTATGGTGTCGTTACGTAATTGCCGGTGAGTCAAGTTACTAATTCTTAAAAATGGTAGAATGTAACCTTCCTTGTTATATCTTTCTAACTGTGATTTCTCTAGGTTTCATTAGTAATAATTAAATCACTACACGAATGGTCTACGGCTAGCGATTTTCCAACTCCTTGGTGTTTATTTATTACATTACTGTAGAATATTATTTTTACGGTTTTTTATTTAAATACCCATTTCATGTTTTCATCAGTTTTTTTAATAATTTATTATTCATTGTTTTTTTGTTGTTATACAAGGATCGATACTTTAATAGCGGGTGAACCTATCTGAGGTCAGCGGTTTATTGACAGATTGTAATACTTTTCTGAACACATTTGGGTCACCAAGATTTAATTCTTGGGTTTTATATGAAATACATGTTTTCCGTCCTAGATGAGATGTAAATTGAACCCATACCGTTATCTAACAAACACACTAGGACCCTAGTAAGCGCGTCTACATTTTTTTGTATTTAATAAGCTGGGTATTCAGTTTGAATAATCGAGTCGAAATGCACTGTTCCTGCTGAACTATACTCAATAGACAATACTTTCTTTTCTTTTAAAACTATAAAAAAAAATTATAAATATGACTACGCTCTTAGAGCATAATTAAAGTACCCCAACCACTAGATATCCTTCTCTTCCCTGGCGGTGGTCCTATTTTTTGGCTTTCATTATAATATAATGTGATTTTAGTCCATTGATTTCCTTTACAACACTTCATTCTATTTATTTATTTATTTTTTTTATGAACAATAATAATGAAGTTATTTAACACTAAAATTTAATTATTTCCATAATTTTAATATATCGCTGCATTGCTTTGATACTGACGCATATTAAAAAAATAAATTGATGTTATTTAGAATTTTACAATTAGATTGCAGTTACTTTCTTTACTAAGATTGTCCCCCAGACTTTCCTAAACCTATTAGAGTTGTTACGAATTAACTCCAGTTTATGGCAGGAATGAGGGAGATCAATGTACCTGGGGTCCATTTTTTAAATTCTTAATAGCTTCTGAAACAGCAATTTTTACAAGTTTAAAATAAAGCATTTTCATGATTTGAAGATAATTTTGTTGTTCTTAAAATATTTTGCCTTCAGATTATGACTAAAAACATTTTTTAATATATAATAAATGACCTAAGGTACAATTCATTTAATTGTACCTTAGGTCACCCTCTATTGTACCTCGGACCATGACTTGTACCTTGGACAATATTTATATAAATTGGACTTATAATTACAATTGATTACCAGATAATAAAAAATAAATGAAAAACTGTTTTTAATTTCAAGTTCAAATACATTAAAAAATTAATCCAACTTCTATGCCCAAATTAATTTAATTATCTTTATAGTCTACTCAATAAAAATTCACTCACTCACTGTTGGGCGCTACAGTCCTTGTAGGACCTGGCCCACCGTTCTTCCCCATGCCTCGTGGTGTCCAGCGAGACTCCTCCAATTTTTGATTCCCATCCCTCTCAAATAATCCTCCAAATTGTTCAGCCACCGACGCCTAGGTCTGCCCCTTTTTATTTTTCCTTCTGGAGCACCATTTAACATCCTTTTAGGCAGCCTACAGGGCTCCATCCTTTCCACATGTCCCAATCATCTTAGCCTGCTCTTCTTAATAGCACAGGGGATATCAGGCTCTGTATACAATTCTTTTAGTTTGTCATTGCTTCTGATTCTCCACCTATGCTCCTCTTTAACGGTTTCAAAGATCTTTCTCAGAACTTTTCTCTCCCAAACAAAGAAGTGTCTGATCGAGAACAAGTGGTCTGTTGTTGACTGTTCTGGGCGGAAACGGCTCTGGTACTCGCCCAGCAGTTGTTCGTTCCTCTCCACCATCCTTCTACAAATTGCTACCGACAAGATCTTGTAAACTGTTGGAAGGAGCGCTATACCTCTGTAATTTTCACATTTTAGTTTATTCCCTTTCTTATGTATAGGGAGTATAATTGTTCTCTATTGGTGTTGGTGAGCTGTGTATTCAATTAACTAAAAATTCTGTGTCTTGTCATATTATAATTTGTCTCAGAATATATCCTTCCTTGTTTTCGGCCGACATCAAGGTTGTTGCTCTTTCTTTCATTTGTCCTTTGAGTATGAAGTAAAATATCTTTTGATACTCGTAGTTATCAGATTCCAACTTTTATTGAAAGTTTCTCATATTTATCTTGTCTTCTGCTACCTTGTTTCTTACCTTGATTCTTTTCATCTTATATTGCTTCAAGTTTTTGTTGATGAAATAGTTGAAATGTGGAAGGAGTACTTCCAGAATCTTTTGGAAGCAAAGAATCCTCATTACCCTCATATAGATGTAGAACAAAAAGAGAAAGGTCATTTTAAAAAATATATATATTAATAAAGGCAACCTTGAGGAAGTACTGTGAAGTATGAAGCTAGATAAATCCGCAGGGAGCTATAAAATAACTACTAAAATGCTAAAATACATGGGATCTAAAGAAAAATAGATTATGCTACACTTTTTGAATTTAGCATGCAAGTAAAAGAAAATCCTGACAAAATTGGGAATTAGTCTTTATGGTCATAATCTTTAAGAAAAGTGATAACAGAGACTGTAATAACTAGGGATAGGATTTTTATGTGCTAAAAAATCCGAAATATGTACATAAATATGTGCTAATAAATTGTCAAATATTTAAAATAATATGTATTTATAAATTTTGTATTTTTCAAAAATATAAATTACTAATTAATTAGTAATTTTATAACTTAAAAAAAGTTACATAAATATGTATTTATTATATATTACATGAATAATATTTTAAAGAAATTATGTTAAAATATGTTCAAAAAAATTTACTTAGAGAAAACATAGCTGTTCAATAACAAGACATTAATTAGTAATTGTAATTAAACTAATTGATTAATAATTACTCAGAATGAATTATGAACAAAGTATAAATGGAAATAAAGAATAATCCTTATTAAAAAGAAAAAGCAAAAAAAAATTTAGAAAAATATTTAAAACTTTGAAAGAAATCAATTATTCAGCCGGTTCAGTTACAAAATTATTGCAGATTAAATGCATTTTTAAATTTTCAAATAAAAATCTTCGTTGGTTTGACCGCAGAATGGACTTGTACCGGCTAAAAGATCTTTCAACATCTACTGCTGTTATAGGGGCATATTTAAATGAAGCTATTTCCATTGCATCTAGTTCGGTATTCTGCATCACCTGAGCGGCTGTGTCATCATTTGTTTTAATAAGGAATAAGACCCTTGCTCTTTTTAATTGATTCTTAGAAATTCTCGATGTAATTCTGTGTGAAAATTTATTATTGCTACTGCTTTTAATTTGTGTTCAAAGATGAAGATTAGAATTTGTGCGCCCTATTTATGATAAATGAGAAATTTCACTTTTTTTAAGTTTCTTGTGTTCTCTTGAATTTTACATTGTTGCTGTGAAAAATGTACTTACAATTTAACAAATAATTTAAGGAATATGTGATTCAAGACAGAATACCTAAAAATATGTTAAAAATAACAAATATTTCAGAAAATATGTGATTTATAACAAAATATGTGAAAATATGTAAAAAAAGGTCAAATATTTAAAAATATGTGAAATAAAAATGGCTTCTTTTGGCCAGAAATGTCTTGAAACATCTATAGTTAGAAAGGAATCGCAGATATCATGGTCAGGTAAAAATATGTGAAAACATAAAAATCCTATCCCTAGTAATAACTAATGAGGTATATTTCTATTAAGTAGTATTACATATAAAATATATTCCATGGCCATAAAAAAGGAATGAGAAGGATTGCTCTGAGAGGAACAATATGGCAATATGGATGAAAATTGAGGCACCCTAGACCTAATTTCATATGTGAAAGTTCTTATATAAGTTAAAAAGAAAAAGAAATGCTAGTGTACATTTTTGACTTTACAAATGTCTTTGACTGAGTAAGGAAGACAGATGCCTTAGAAGCCATAAGAGAAAAAGGGATAGACCTTGGTCATATTCTGCCATATGCACTTCTAGAGATATTGAAGCTGTAATAAGAATCAGGTAGGGTTGCAGATTGTGACCACCATTGTTCATTTTAATTATAGGTTCAGCTATTGGAAGAAAAATATTAAGGAATATCCACCTAGGATATTTTTTTTCTTTTTTTATGTCTAAACCCCTTTTATTTCAAATAAATACAAAATATAAACATATATACAATACATTATATACAATTTTTTATTTTTGTCCTTTTACTGGAGCTGTGGTCCATTCTAAGGAATAGCTGAATATAATGAAAAATTTGGAAATATCATTGATTTGAAAATATGTGACCTTTCGTCACATGGCATATCCTAGGTGAAAATATTTCACCTAGGATATGCTAATCCACCAGAGACCCTCTCACTACTTGTGTTCACCGATGACATCATTATTTTCTCAGAGGATGATAGGAATCTTCAGTACAACATAAGAGGTTAAAAGAAGAATTTTTTAAGATCAATAGGGTTATAAATCCTTTGAAAACGAAAGTACTCAGGGTTTGGAAGAAGCCAAGGTGAATTATGTGTGTCATCAGAGTCGAAGATGAAATCAAGTAGAAAACTTCCAATACCTGGACCTAACCAAAAAAAGTTACATTGATTTGGAAGTGACCAAATGAATCTTAGCTGCAGGCAGAATGTTTGTAAGTATTAAGAGAGGTTTCCTAAACTGAAGAGGGGTGGAAAAGTGGATAAAGGTGACTATATTTAGGCCAGCATTTCCCCGATTCTAACATAGTCTTCAGAATAATAGATTCAAAAAGAGAAACAATCAAGAATATAAATGTCAGAAATGAGGTTTCTCCAAAACATAGAGGAGAGAAGAAGAGCCTGAGTCTTCTATACTACTATCAAGTCTAAATTCAATGATAAATTAGCCAATCATATGACAGAATATTATCAACTGACCTGGCTTAGATCCTTTTATGAATGGAAACAAGAATAATTGCAAATGGGACCTACTGAGTCATGTGAAACTATAAAGTTATCTTAATTTTACTGAATATTAATATTAATTGAAATCATATAATTTTACTTAATTAATTGAATATGAATTTTATTTATTTGCAGAATGCCATCTACTCCCTTTCTTATCCCATAATGTCTATTAAATATAAAATTCCATTTTTTTCTTGTACACTCATATATGGAGTAGGGAACAAATATTTAAGATATTCTGGTTTTAATACTACATAGTATTTTCATTCATCTGATTTGTTACAGGGAGACTATATATGGATTGAACCTATATCAGGTCGAGAATTTGATGTTGCTATTGGAGCACGTGTGATATCTGCTGAAGGAAAAAGGATACTCATCAAAGATGACGATGGCAAGGTAATATAGTTGAAAACCTTCAAATTCTTAAATTCAAATTTAGGAGTTGTGTACATTATTTTTCCTTCTAAATAGAAATAGGTTGTGCCAATTTATAGAACCATTATATAATTAATTGTTAAAAATTTAATTTTTAATAAATTTGATAAATTTGATTGCAGGAAGTTTGGCTTACTCCCGAGAGGAAGATTAAGGCTATGCATGCCACCTCCGTTCAAGGAGTGGAAGACATGATATCTCTTGGAGATCTTCATGAAGCTGGTATTTTAAGAAATCTTCTGATTCGATATAATGAAAATCTTATTTATGTAAGTAATACCCTTGTAGTCAAATTATCTCAGTTTAAAATACTAATTTTAAATCAAATTGGTAACTGTTACATCATTATTAATTTTTTTCCTTAGACCTACACTGGATCAATATTGGTAGCAGTTAATCCTTACCAGATATTGCCTATATACACAGCCGAACAAATTAAACTTTATAAGGATAAAAAAATTGGTGAACTTCCTCCCCACATATTTGCTATTGGGGACAATTGTTATAGTCAGATGAAACGCTTTGGTCAAGATCAATGTATAGTGATAAGGTACAAACATTTTTTGAAATAAAAATATTTAAAAAAGCTTGTAAATCAATTATTAATATAACATGACTTTATAGTGGAGAGAGTGGAGCTGGAAAGACTGAAAGTACCAAGTTAATTCTTCAATATTTAGCTGCTATCAGTGGCAAGCATTCATGGATCGAGCAACAAATCTTAGAAGCAAATCCAATTCTTGAAGGTTCTTTTCTTATTTTTGTTGTGTTTTCGTTTTTGTTTTACAATATTTATTAATCTTATTTTTTGTAGCATTTGGAAATGCAAAGACTATACGTAATGATAACTCATCAAGATTTGGAAAATATATAGATATTCATTTTAATGCCTCTGGTGTTATTGAGGGTGCGAAAATTGAGCAGTATTTGTTAGAGAAATCAAGAATAGTTTCTCAGTCGAGAGATGAAAGAAATTACCATGTATTTTACTGTATGTTAGCTGGTTTATCAAAAGATGATAAATCAAAACTTGAGTTAACTGACGCTTCACATTATAAATATTTAGTTGGAGTAAGTATTCTATAATCTAAGTATTATTTAATTTTTTATTAATTGCTTGGCATAATATGGGATTTTTAGTATTTTAAAACAATGTTTATTACCTCGTATAATGATGCCAATATAGTTAAATAATGATATTTATAAATTATATTTAATTTCTTTCTAATGAGTAGATTATATGCCCCAGAAAATATTTTCTATATTAACTTCAGTCAGTCATTTTTGTCTTTTCCCTAATTTCTATTACATATATCCAACCAAAAAAAAAATCTGTATTTAAATCGGTGTTTTAGGGTGGTGGCATTACTTGTGAAGGAAGAGATGATGCAGCAGAGTTTGCTGATATAAGATCAGCAATGAAGGTTCTTTTATTTACTGACAGTGAAATTTGGGACATTATGACACTTCTAGCAGCATTGTTACACACCGGTAACATAAATTACAGAGCTGCCGTCATTGATAATTTAGATGCCACTGAAATTCCTGACCATTCAAATGTTGCTCGTGTCGCTGGTTTGTTAGGTGTTCCAAAACAACCTCTTATTGATGCTTTAACGAGGAAAACATTATTTGCTCATGGTGAGACAGTGGTAAGTTTATAGCTTTCTTTATTTTTTAAAAAACTAAATATCATTATTTATGTTTATTTTCTAAAAAATATTAGTCTTTAATTTGCTTATTTAAAATTAAATTTCTTTCTTTCATTAATTTTTTTTTCTTAGCTCTTGATTAGTTACCTGTCATTTCAAAGTAGCATGGTAACCTTATTCCTTGCTTTTCTTTTTTCTCTTATGATAACCAAGGAGCTTCCTCAAAAGTTGATGTGAAGAGTTGAACTGTTTCTCTTAAATCATTTTGTTTTTAGTGTTTTGGACATGTTCAACTTTGCATTCAGATGTTCATTGAATTTTTAGCTATCCAACATCATTTTTCCCTGGTTACTAATCAGATTCAAAATTGGTATCTGTAATAATAGTGTTATTTCTAATACATTTGGTTAAGAATTCTGTAAGTCAGTTTAACAGGTATAAAAAGGTTAATGTGTAACTGATGAACAGTGGGCATGTTATTCCTGCTCCTAGTGGTACTTAGCCATGAGCCTATTTCCCCTTAGTATTAGAAAAGTGATTCCATACAAATCAATAAGCATTTGTTCAGTTATAATAGAGTTAGGAGACAATAGATAAAAAATATTGTTTGTTGTATAATTTTTTATTAATATGTTCTTCAATGAATTATTTGTTTGAGGGGTCTGTCTGTTCTCTATAAAGCATAAAAAAAAAGCTTATTGCATGATATATAAAATGTTTCTTTCAGCAGTGTTATATGAATACCATTTTGATGAAAATAAATGTATAGTTCTTTTTTATTTTTAATTAGTTTGTTAGTATTCTAACAATGACCGATAAGGAGCCTGAAGTCAGAGAACTAAAAATAAAAAATGTACAGGGTCACCTTGTGGCACTAGCTAATTACCATCTCCTCTCGTTCAGAGTGTCACTTTGAGGTGAGGTTTTTCATTGGACTCTATGCTTGAAGATGGACCAAAAGGGAAGAGCTGTTGATGAAGGAGATTTAGGAGAGCAGAAAACTGTTAAAGACTGAGAAGGCTTTCTGCAGAGGGCTACTGTTTCTCTGGCAATGCTAAAAAAAGTGAGGTTTCTGAACCAGATATCCTCTAAAGGTAGCTAAGTGTGCCTCTTCAAAATTAGCTCATTTAGCTGGAGTATTGATGGCTTAAGGCCTGCCTAATCTCTTACGAGTCTTAAAAAATTTACACCTCACATGGTTGTGGATAACCTAATCTTCTGAAATATTGTGGTATTTCTTCCTTTTTCTTTAAAGTTTTTGACTTTGACTCTGCGATTGTAACAATAATTTACATCAAATTTATTTTCACTAAATGTGAATACATATTTTTTGTTGATGTAATATAGTTACATCAGCAAAAATCGTGAAGATGGAATTTAGTCCTAGCAAAGTATATTTGTAATATTCAAAACTTGTTAGGATAAAGTTTGCAAATCCTCCTTTTTCATAGATGTTTACTGGTGTGGATGGCTTCTGAACTTGAACCACTTGTTCCTTTTCATGTCAAAAAATGATATATAATTTTTAAATTTTACACTGCTATTCTACAAGATTCAAAGAGGATGGTTGGATAAATCATAACATTTCCAAATGTTGATGGTAATAAAATATGACTAGGACCTGTTAATTTTTTTTTTTAATAAAGGAGGTAGTTGTGTTTTGTCTTCTTCTGTAGATATGTATATTGCGAGTCATATTTCTTTCTGATTTTGACATTAACTATTTATTTTCTTTGTGTATGTCCTTGGGTCTCATGAGGGCCTCTTAACTGTGGTTAACGATTCCCCATTTACTATCTTTTGTTTAGAAGATGGACATGCTGCTCATCCATGTCTCTATAACTCTTCAGGCATTATGGTCCTATTTAAGTTTTTAGTTTCTTAATGAGATTTATACGGTTTGTAAACAAGACTATTTCATGACTAATTTACCTAGTTTTCCATTGATACAAACCAAATAAATCAGCAAGTAATATTTTTAAAAACCAATTTTTCAATATTCATATGGGTTTCATCTTATACAAATACCTAAAACTTAAATGATGCTGTATAAAAATACTTTTTCGAGGTACAAATCACAGAAAATCATATTAACAGGAACAATAAGGATAAGTGCTTGTTGCAACGTAGTGACAAGCTACCTTTCTTCTATGTTAGTTATGTTATTTATTTATTTTTTAATTTGATGTTTTTAGATTTCAACACTTTCAAGAGACCAGTCTGTTGATGTTAGAGATGCTTTTGTTAAAGGAATTTATGGCCGATTATTTATTTACATTGTCAATAAGATTAATAATGCTATATATAAACCAAAAAATGCAGCCAGGAATTCTATTGGTGTTTTGGATATTTTTGGATTTGAAAATTTTGATATGAACAGGTATTTTTTGCTGCTATTTTGTTATTATCTATATAATTGATTAGTATTAAATAGAGTTTATTTGTAGCTTTGAACAGTTTTGCATAAATTTCGCCAATGAAAATTTACAGCAATTCTTTGTACAACATATATTTAAGTTAGAACAAGAGGAATATAATTTGGAGAATATAAACTGGCAGCATATAGAGTTTGTTGATAATCAAGATGCGCTGGATTTAATTGCAGTGAAACAGTTAAACATTATGGCACTTATAGATGAAGAATCAAAATTTCCTAAGGTATTTATTTATTCTTTTGGGAATCCTGAATGTTTTTAGTTTCTTAATTAGTATTGCTTTTTTTTTTAATTTCCTTCTTCTAAATATTTGTTTTTCATTATTATTATTATTTAGTCAGCTATCTTTTTTTTATTTGTGCTTTATTACACTACTTACATGGCTATTCTTTTAGTCTTATCCTCATCTATCTTTAAGATGTATAGAAAAATATTCACAGTTAATGTGCGATGTAATAAAGTTATCAATATATCAAACCTGATTGAAATGCATTTTTTCCATTTTCTGACAAAATTCATTTTGCCTTGGAATTGTAAATTATTTTTAGCAATACATCTAGTTTTGAACTTTTTTTTTATCCTAGTGTTCATTTTTAATGATTTATAGAGAGGTATGAATTTTTCTCTAGAAAAGAAATTTCTTTCATTGGATATGTGTTTTTATCTGGAATGGACAAAATGTACTTTGACTTGGAAATTCTTCTGTATGATATCAGATTAAAATATATGCTATCCAGTTGTTAGAAGGTTTGGAAAATAGTGAAAAACCTATGGTTTGTAAACACAATTTAATTTCAATTTTAATTTCTTTCTCGCTCTAAAAGGTACAGCATAGTCCCTTTTATAAAATGTAGTCATCAATTACATCGTTTTATGTTTACATTTCCAAAGAATTAACATAAATGTTTGGACTACATGCATTTTGAAGAGAACAAGAGAACAAAACCCATATTAAACTGTAAAAAAAGGTGTTTGTATTTTATATTTAATTTCAGTGGCTTTGTCTTTCAGATAATTTATAGAGAAAATTAAATATTATATCACAAATTTTGGCAAAATGCATTTTGATTCTGGCACAGTTCATTTTGATCTGGACAAAAATTTTTGTCAAAATTAATTTTGCAGTGAACTAAAAACTTAAAAGCTCCATAACTCAGTGACTAGAAGCAATATGATCAAAACCATTTCATAGATAGATTTCTGGACAAATATAATCCATAATTCCATTGGATAATGAATGAAAAGGTTTAATATATATGCACTTTGTAATCTATAATTAATATTTTAATTTTTTTAGGGTACAGATCAAACTATGTTGGCTAAACTTCATAAAACACATGGATCTCATAGAAATTATCTTAAACCAAAATCTGATATAAATACTTCATTTGGTTTGAATCATTTTGCTGGAATCGTTTTTTATGATACAAGAGGTAAATTGTTATATAAAAGTGTGAATTAGTCATTTTAAAATCTACATTTATCATGTTTCTTTTCACATATTTATTAAAAAATGACATATCCATTTTCAGTATTAACTCTATTTAGTTAATTCTAAAATTTACAAATTACCAAAATGAAAAATTCAATTTGTAAATTTTCATTTATAAAAAGGTCTCTCAGCTCACTCCAGCCTCTATGAACTAAAGTCATACACCATATAGTTGTTAAAAAATGAAATATAAATTTTCTAAAATGCTACGTTACCAAGGTCGAACTATTTTCGAATATCAAAAAATTATTATTATTATTCTGGTCTGGGCTCTGCTCCCTCTATCCTTCATTTGCAGAAGTCCATCCATACCTCCATGAATAATGGATTAGCAGTTTACTGTTATCAAAGGGTTAAAAGATATTTAAAAAATTAGTAGAGTAGAAGTTATATAGTACTGAAATGACTTTAACTTACAAGTTTCTTATGAGAGTGGTTTATGTTTCAAGATTGCCATCCCTATCCTCTGAATCATTGTGCTAAAATTAAGGTTAAATCTTAATTAACTTTTCCTTTTGTATAATCTATAATCCTCCAATAATTATAATATCTTTCTCTGATTATCTTTAATAGTGATTTCAGGAGCTTCATTGAGGCCATCGACCAACTAGTCTTAAAGGTTTATAATCTATTAGTAATTGAAA
This sequence comes from Halyomorpha halys, assembly GCF_000696795.3. Taxonomy (NCBI): domain Eukaryota; kingdom Metazoa; phylum Arthropoda; class Insecta; order Hemiptera; family Pentatomidae; genus Halyomorpha; species Halyomorpha halys. Next base: position 54,638 of record NW_027109698.1, read on the forward strand.
AATTGTAGGAGTATGGTCGGGTTGGTGGTTGAGAAAGGTACAAGATTGTAAGAAACCTATTTATTAACGATTTATTAGAAACCAACATTTCGCCCCACTTTGCAGGGATTCATCAGGGCTAAGTCTATGTGATTAACTATTAATCTTTTAATTAAAAAATTGTAAAATCAATTAAAATATGACATTAAATTCTTATTTATGTAAAGGTAATTATGGAAGACTGATTCATATTAATAAGATGGTTCTGAGAATAGGGAGGCTAATCCCAAAACTTTAACCCTCTGGACAATATAAGAAATTAAACCAAATGTTGAATGTAAAGATTTTCTCTCTAATTTTCTCATAAAGTGAAGAATTTTCAATAAATTGTGACAAAGAAGAAATATGATTTAAGGTATCCGCCTGCCCTTACATTTATCTCTGTGCTGTGGCCTGACATAGGACAGCATCTTTTTCTTTAAAGGTGTTTTTTAAAAGTTGGGACCTTAGTATGATTATCACATATTACATGTTTTGATTTTAATTTTTTCAGGTTTCCTTGAAAAGAATAGAGATACATTTAATGCTGATTTATTGCAACTGATTCACATCAGCCATAACAAGTTCTTGAAAAGTTTATTTAATGAAGACATTGGAATGGGTGCTGAAACCAGGAAAAGAACTCCAACATTATCCACTCAGTTTAAAAAATCTTTAGATTTACTAATGAGAACTCTCAGTAATTGCCAACCTTTTTTCATAAGATGTATAAAACCCAATGAATTCAAAAAGCCAATGGTAAATAATTTTATTTTTTATTTATTATATTTAAATTCTTGAACACTACCAACATTTAGTGATCTCTTTTCAGTATATTAAAAATTCCAAATATGTACATACATATTTATTAATTTTAAAACAAATATGCTAGGAATATGTTAACGCATTAAAATGATTTAATTTATTCAATAGAAAAATGATCCACGCATTGTCAGAGAAAACAGTTGGAAACTTGTGCGTTTTTAAACTTTCAAACATAAATCTATACCGACTTATAAAAGAATTTTGCTCAATTGACATTTTTGCTGTCATCTCTTTTTCACTAATACTGGTGACAATCTATAGCATGTCTTTAGAGCCTGGATTCTTTCTTCATTTAAATTATATACATTCTAGGATCTACACCTTTTTTATGGAGATTAAAATTTCTCTACAATAAACCAATAACACTGTTAATTACATTATGATATATTGTTAATTATTCTCAAAGATCTATGTGTTTTTCCCCATTTTTGTTGATTATTGTTATTCTATGACCAAGGAGTTTTCTAAAATAAATGTTTTAGTTTTATCAATGTAAAGTTTAAAGATTTGTGCAAGTTTTACTTGTATTTTATTGGGCCCATCCAATAAATCTCACATACTCATGCATTAGCAGGATAAGTGGATAATCAGTGTGATAAACCACTCTTGCTGACCCAGTTGGAGTACATAAGTGCTTTAAATCCAATTAACAATTATTTTTTATTTATACATTAATTAAGTACCTGTCTAAGTAATTAAATAACTGTCTTAATATATTTTAGTTTTTTCAAATTATCAAACATGAAGATTTTTTGTATTCAACAGATGTTTGACCGTGGGCTCTGCTGTCGGCAATTAAGGTACTCAGGAATGATGGAAACTATTCGAATAAGACGTGCAGGTTATCCTATCCGTCACTCCTTCAAGGATTTTGTTGAACGATACAGATTTCTCATCCCTGGGATTCCTCCTTCGCATAAAGTATATAATTTAAATTAGTTTAAACAATTTTTCATTAACTATATTATTATTCAATAATTTAAATGTTATTCTAGACTGATTGCAAACATGCCACAGCTCGAATTTGCCAATCATCTCTTGGGAAATCAGATTATCAGCTTGGTAGTACTAAGGTCTTTCTGAAGGATGCTCATGATTTGTTCTTGGAACAAGAAAGAGACAGAGTTTTAACTAGAAATATAGTAGTCCTTCAAAAGAATATTAGGGGTTGGGTTTATAGAAGAAGGTACATCAAAAAAATTAAATACCATCTTATTTATTTAAATAATACAATATTATACATAACTTTGATTAATTATTCTTTTATCTTATTTTATCATCACCATTTATCAATTTATTAATTTTACTACTATTGCTGTTGTTTAGATACCAAAGGATGCGTGCTGCAGCAATGACCATTCAGAAGTACTGGTCAGGCTGGGCCCAAAGAAGACGATACCTTAGAATGCGTGTTGGCTATATGAGACTGCAAGCTCTGATAAGATCTAGGGTACTTTCTCATAGGTTTAGGCATCTAAGAGGCCATATTGTTTCTTTACAAGCCAGAGCAAGAGGTAAACTTGTGAGGGAAGCATATGTCAAAAAGATGACTGCTATAGTAAAAATTCAGTCTCATGTTAGACGAGTGATTGCACAAAAGAGATTTGCAAAAATGAAAGTAAGTATTTTCTATTCTACTTTTATTACTTTATTAAATTGAATACAATTTGAACTAATCTAATAAACCAAATATAAATTTGTTCATGAGTGTACATATTTGTGTGGGAAGATGTTCAGGATTTTAAAGCGACCACCTAAAGTTTAAAAAATATATATGTGCACAAGCATATTGGAAAGAATTGAGCTTTCAAGAATTTTCATGTTTTGGAGTGGTGGGGATTAATTATTCAATGATAAATGGTTTCTGATTTACATAGTTGTTGTGGATCCAGATTGCATAGATCATTTAGATAACTGCATTAGGGACGATCCCAGATTAGAAAGAGATGATCTAAGCTACGAAATTATAATGAGCTAGACAGAAATAAGAGTGGAATTAATTACAGTGGCAATAGCACGAAGTAATATTGACATGAGAAGAAATAAAAAGCATAAGTATATACAAGCATTGGCTGGGTCAGGATCATATCTATCAAATTCTGATCCTTCAGTCCGGCCCCCATGGGTGAAAAGAGAGCTGTGATTAATACAAACAACTGGTTCCTGACCATAAACGCATGTGTCGTGATACCTCTTCTGTTTGTTTGATAGGATCCCCAAACCATGTTACAGAAGTTGGTATCCAAACACAGGATCATGTTTCTTTTGCTGACCTTGATCATTGTTCTGTAGGATATGACATCATCCATGTCAATCCTATCGGATAGATATACCAAGTCAAGTATGAAAGTGATACTGCTCTTCCTGTTATATTATACCATAAAATCTGTATTGATGTGTTGTCTCAGATACATGATACTAAGGTTCTGTTTGTTAATTACTACTGAAACCTTGCACGTTCTCTCTTTGTGGCTATTGTCTTGATGTGAACCCAAACCCCATGATCATGTTCTTACAACATCTTGGCTCCCTGACTGCTATGATTTAGCATTGGAATGAGCCGGCTATTCACCCTGAAGGATGTTGAACCTTCTCAAAGAAGATTTTTTACACAACCTCTTGATTAGTATACATCTCCCCTTGGTTAGATTAGCACTCCTTTTCTGTACTTATTGGGATACTGCAATATTTACAAGTACATCTTTTGTAATATATTGAAAGAAATAATATCCTTTCTTGCTATTTATCATAATTTGTCCAGATGATCTTTTTTTGTTAATAGGAATCACTATAGATTCTAAAGGTACATTGTTCAGTCATTTATTAATTTTCTAAATGGTATTTTAGAAATGTCTTCTTCATATTATCAGTTATATTAATTATTTTTCTAATATTAAAAATTGACTACTACTCATCACTAGATAACAGATAACTATTTTATCTTTGCTAGATGGAATATCGTCAGCAGATAGAAGCTTTAAAACTAAAAAAGATAGAAGAGAAAGAGTTAAAAGAAGCTGGCAACAAAAGAGCAAAAGAAATTGCTGAGCGGCATTATAGGGTAAAAACAATTCAATTTAGTGAAATTACTCTATTTCTCAGTTTTGTTTGAAAATTTATTGTTTCTTAATATTTATACAAATAGGATCGCCTTGAGGAACTTGAAAGGCGAGAGCTTGAACAAGAAAATGAAGAAAGGAGATTGATGGAAATAAAGAAAAATATAATAAATGATGCTGCTAAAAAACAAGATGAACCAGTGGATGACAGCAAATTAGTTGAAGCCATGTTTGACTTTCTTCCTGATTCAAGTAGCGAAGCTCCTTTACCTACTAGAGAAACATCTGTTTTCATGGTTAGTATTAAATATTTTTTAATTAATTTTTCAATATATTTCCTTAAATATGTATGTGTAATATCATTAAAGTTCTAATGTTTTATTACTTAAATAAAATGATTAGTTATGATCATTATCGGCTTGTTTCTTAAATAAAATGATTAGTTATGATCATTATCGCATTGTTACTTAAATAAAATGATTAGTTGTAATCATTAAAACTGTTAATTATTTTGTTTTATTTTTACTAAATAAAACTAAAACTAACCCTAACATCTATCCCTTAAGGATTTACCTACAGCTAAAGCTGACCAGCATGAAGTTATCAGTCAGATTCAGCTTTCTACTGAAGATGAAGAAGACTTATCAGAGTTTAAGTTCCAAAAGTTTGCTGCAACCTATTTCCAAGGAAATGTGACCCATCAGTATTCTCGGAAACCTTTGAAACATCCTCTTCTGCCCTTACATACTCAAGGAGATCAACTGGTAAATTTCATGATCTAAATATTACATTTAAAAAAAATTAAAAAGTTTTCATTTGTTTTTTATGAAACCTTTTTAATTAAATGGTTTAATCTTTCAAAATAAGCTATTTATTCAATGCTTTTATTGACCTTATTATAGGCTGCTCAAGCACTCTGGGTTACTATTTTAAGATTTACTGGAGATCTTCCAGAACCGAGGTATCACACAATGGATAGAGATAATATTTCAGTTATGTCAAAAGTAACTGCTACACTGGGGAGAAATTTTATTCGGAGCAAGGAATTTCAAGAAGCACAGTTGATGGGCATGGATCCAGTTAGTATACATAAATATTAGTTTATTATCAATAAATATTAGTTATTTATTCTATTTAAAATATTGATATGTTATGTAATCACATCTATTTAAAAATGTAAATTGTAATGATATATCAAGTTTCAAAGATAACTATAATAGCTTTTATTTTGATGTTGTATATAATGTATGAAATTTTGACAACACTAAAATTAAATGAATGTTGTTGATTCATCATAATTTCAATTATCTTCATATTTTGGCTCTTAATATTCATAAAGTTAGGGATATTGTTTTGTTCATTAAAAACACTATTTGTTGACTAACAGAAGATTTCAGAATCTTCAAAATTGTTCTAGATAGGAAGAAATCTTTCAAATCAGAGGTTTAGCTAAGAACTTAAGATTTTTGTCATTGTTATTTCTTTAATCCTTTGAGAATGGGAGGGAAAGGTAGAGTCATACTACGGGGATGGCCAAACAGCTCCATGACAGAAATATACTTTTGAAGCCTATCACAGCTTCCTTTTTCTCAAGAAACTAAACAGATTCAGACAAATTGTATGTGTTTTTATTTTACTTCCTCTCTATTGAAGGTAGAGAAGCTTTTTATTCACGTAGAAATGAAAAATTATCTCCTCAGAATCAAAATTTTTTACCATTTTATGTTTTAGTCATTAAGAAAAAAAGTTGTTCTGTGTGTCTGTTTTCTTTCTTTTTTTTTGTTGACTACATACCTGGCCATTTCTTATATAATAAAGGGTTATCCTACAGGTTACCAGCCTATTCTAGGAGTAGGAAGGTAGAATTTTCATTCTGTGGGGCATATAATGACCTGTAAAATTTGTTTTGATCCATCAGTTAATCTGATAAAAAGTTTTAGAAATTATATGAGTTGGTACCTTGTTCGTTCCATATCAATTTTATCTATCAACTATTTTAACTTACACATGCATAAATTTATTTTTCTCTGTACACGTATGTTTCAAAAATTGCTTGTCTGATTTGGTCTAACTTTGAGAGAAGGCTATGATTAGTTTTGTCATGGTCTAGTATAAAGTTCATCAAATTCCATCTCTACTTTCTCTTCACCATTACAAAAGTATTTTTCTCGACACACATCTCCTCCAGTATGAACCGTCCCAACCGCTAAGGAGTGGGGAAAAATTAGCTATAGATGAAACTAATAGCTAAAATTGCCATGGATACGACCCTTATTCATGAATGAACCATTATTAAATAAATATCGTTTCCATGACAATTTTAGCTATTAGTTTCATCAATAGCTACTTTTTGCCCATCTTTGAAATGAGGAAGTGAACAATTATAAAAGCAGTAGTTTTTATACTGCCACTGAGCATGGTTCTGTTTGTCCCCGTTTAAGAAATAGTCCTTTCATTGGTCCTGCCTTCATCAATATTGCACTATCACAAATTCGATGTCAAAGGATTAATCTGCACTAAATACTATTTTAAATAATTTAAGAGTTATTTTGAAAGTACAAGATTACAACTTCGAATGGTATAGAAAAATTGATTATATTTGTTCAATTTTTAATGTTATTCATCAAAATACATCAGAAAATAAAAATAAATCAAGTAAATACAGAAATAGGTAACTAGTAAAAGGAAAAGGAAAATAAAAAAGAGATTCGATTAGCAGTAGAGCTGAATTTTAGTTCTGTTTTTGAATTGTAGAATAACCGATATAATAAAAACCAATGTTATGAATCTTGATAGGAATCTATTAATATCTTCAAAATTACTCCTACTTTACAGTCAATTTTCTAGGGTTATTAAAAACGATATTAACTGCAAAAACTTTACAACCTTATTAGTTTTATTGATAATCCCAAGACATAAATTTACAAAACTGTATGTGAACTGTTTTAGGAATCCATATTGAAACAGAAGCCTCGTTCAATACGACATAAATTAGTGTCACTAACCTTGAAAAGAAAGAATAAACTCGGCGAAGATGTAAGAAGAAGGTTGCAAGATGAAGAGTATACTGCAGATAGCTACCAATCTTGGTTAGAAGCTAGACCGACTTCCAATTTAGAAAAACTTCATTTTATAATCGGTCATGGAATTCTGAGAGCTGAATTAAGGTAATTTTTATTTCTTTATCTAGTTATGTGTTTTTCCTCTCAGGTATTTCCAATATTTTAGCATTTCTGAAATTCAATCTAATTTCAGAGATGAAATATACTGTCAAATTTGCAAACAACTTACAAACAATCCCTCAAAGTCTTCTCATGCTCGTGGTTGGATTTTACTTTCTCTTTGTGTTGGCTGTTTTGCGCCTTCTGAAAAATTTGTAAGTTACTTAAGAGCTTTTATTCGTGAGGGGCCTCCTGGTTATGCTCCTTACTGTGAAGATCGTTTGAAGAGAACATTTAACAATGGTACAAGAAATCAACCCCCAAGCTGGTTGGAGTTACAGGTGTGTACATTTCTCCACCTAATAATTACGTATTTTCATTCCTTTTTTTATATTTTCTTAGTTTTTTAAACTATTCAAGAGTAAGAGGAGAAGATGGTGGGGGGTGTGGTCAGCAGAAAAAACACAAATAAACAAACGAATTATTTATTTGTGCTGACGTTTCAACCTGATTTTCAGGTCTTCATCAGGGCTATAAAAACAAAAAGACAACAACCATCATTCAGAGAGAGAAAATAATAATAATAATAATAAAAATAAATAAATAATAGACTAAAAATTTGGAAATATAGATAATAATGAAATGAAAATATAAATTAGTTGATTAATAACTATGGACAAAGACAGTAGTAGATTGATTACATTATTATTTATATACATATAAATGTGAGTAATGTGTATTATGTACATTTAAATACATATAAATATTACTTACATTTATATGTATATAACTAATAATGTAATCAATCTACTATTGTCTTTGTCCTTAGTTATTAATCAACTAATTTATATTTTCATTCCATTATTATGTATAGTTCCAAATTTTTAGTCTATTATTTATTTATTTTTATTATTATTATTATTTTTTTCTCTCTCTGAATGATGGTTGTTGTCTTTTTGTTTTTATAACCCTGATGAAGACCTGGAAATCAGGTCGAAACGTCGGCACAAATAAATAATTTGTTTGTTTATTTGTGTTTATTCTGCTGACCGCAACCCCCGACCATCTTCTGCTCTTATATATCTACGGTCAACTATCTTCACACCATTATTCAAAAGTAAATATGTTTGCAATTTTTTGTTTGTTCTTAATTTTTTATATTTTCATTTAAAAAGATTAATATATTATTATTTTAAATATGCATTTTTTTTTCAGGCTACTAAATCAAAAAAACCCATCATGCTTCCAATAACATTTATGGATGGTAACACAAAAACATTATTAGCTGATTCAGCTACTACAGCAAGAGAACTTTGCAATCAGCTTTCAGATAAAATAGCCCTAAAAGATCAGTTCGGGTTTTCATTGTATATTGCTTTATTTGACAAGGTGATTTCCTATTGTGTTATAAAATTTTTACAAAGATTAGACTAATTTAAATTTGGAATTTGGAGATAAATGACAATTCTTTTTGTTGAATAGGTATCTTCTTTAGGAAGTGGAGGAGACCACGTTATGGATGCTATTTCTCAGTGTGAACAATATGCAAAAGAACAAGGTGCTCAAGAAAGGAATGCTCCATGGAGACTGTTTTTCCGAAAAGAAATTTTTGCACCCTGGCATGATCCTACAGAAGATCAAGTTGCAACAAATCTAATATATCAGCAAGTTGTTCGAGGAGTAAAATTTGGTGAATATAGGTGTGATAAGGTTTGTTTTGTTTTTTTTATTAATATTTGTTTCTTTAATTAAGACAAATTTAATTTATTTTATGTTACTAATTAATTAAATACTATTGGTGTTAGAATAAGAGACCAATTCATTATAACCCAATTCATAAAACATATTCCTCCAAATAATTTCAAAAATTAGTTTCTACCCCATTTGAATTGGAAACTGATTTTTGACAGTCTTATAGTTATTTGTATTATTTAAAATATTATTTTATTCTATAATTAATATATTAATTCTTAATTAATTTGATAAAGTAATCAATTAAGTAAAAATAACTAGACCATAAAACAGAAGCTTTGTTCTACTCCCATAAATGTTGTCAACTCTTACATGAACTAGATATTGTGTTCTGGCTGCGCTTAAATCCTAACTAACCGTAACGTACATTAGAACAATGCATTTCCACCACAATTATCAGCTCAAAGTGGTACAATGTTATTTGTACAAGTATTTGTATTGTTATAAGTTGGTGAACAATGGATTTTTGTTCCTACTATTTCCTTCTATATAAAAAATTACAGAAATACACTTCTGCTTACAAAATCCCTTATGATTGCCATAAGAGAAAACATACTGTCATTATTGTTATTATCATGGTTTTATTTTCATTTCCATGTATTGTTAAACTACATTATTATTTTATTACATAGAAATTTATAATAAATCCTTTCATTATTTAATATTTATTTTAATATCGCAGGAAGAAGATCTTGCTATGATAGCGGCTCAGCAATATTACATTGAATATGGGTCAGATATGAATACAGAGCGGCTACTCGGCCTCTTGCCTAGTTATATTCCTGATTATTGCTTGACGAATGGTGATAAATCGATTGAACGGTGGGCTACTTTAATTCTTCAAGCATTTAAAAAGGTCTTTACCCAATTATTTCTTCAATGAATTATTTTATATAACTTTTTAATTGCTATCATCAATGCATAAAAATTTGAGTTTTTTTAAGAAATAACTAACATTAAAGTCTAAAATCATTCTATAACTTTATATGTGACTAAACTATAGTTTCATTTTTTCAGAGTTATTATGTTAAAGATATGGTACTGACTTTAAGAGTTAAGGAAGATATAGTCAGTTATGCGAAATTCAAGTGGCCTCTACTTTTTTCCCGGTTTTATGAGGCTTATAGAAATTCAGGTAAATTTGACAGAAATTAGTAGTTTCATGTCAATTTTATGGTTTAATTTAATCATTTGGTAATGATTTTCTAGTCAATTATAATGCATATCTACATTTTTATACAATAAGTTATAATTAAATTAAAATAAGTATATAACACAGTTTATACTATTTTAATTAAGTAAAAGTTAAATTGATGTTTTCATTTATTAGTATTTCCGCAATCAGTTATGATAAAGGGGTATTTATTAAAATGCATACTCATTTATTGTGATTAGTAAACATTTGTACCATCTACTTATTGAATTCTATAAAACCGTTTACTTCTACTTTTATTTATTTTCAGGTCCTAATCTGCCTAAGAATGATGTAATAATAGCTGTAAATTGGACTGGAGTTTATGTTGTTGATGATCAAGAGCAAGTTTTACTAGAACTTTCTTTTCCTGAAATAACTACTGTTTCTAGTCAAAAGTAAGTTATTCTTATGAAAAGCTTACAAGTAGTTTTAACAGTTAAAAATATAACTGCTAAAGTATTTCTTGAATAACAAACCAAATTATGATATCAATGAACATCAGTCCTTAGAGTTTCAAGAATAATTCATTGGAATGTTCAATATAGTAAGTTAAAATGAAAATGAATCTTGTAATCAGTTTGGAACTTCGAAAAGCCCCTTGAATCTCCTTGTTTTATATATGATATAAACATTTTCTTATTTCCTGGACCAGGAAAGAAATCAAATAAAAAAATTCTCTTTATAATCAGCAAACATGTTGGAGTCAAGTAGTTTTGAGTTCCACTATGAAATTTAGTGGACAGATGTAAGTGCACGAATAGCAGACTTATTGACAAAGGCAGTCCCGCCCTCCATGGTAGTCTTACTAATCCTACCTTTTAAACAAAACAATCATAGCGAGATATTGATATTGATATTGATCGATGTACGATATGTTACAATCTCACAAGAGGAGATTATAACACAAAAAATATTAGAAGACAATTCTTTGCAGCTGAACTCCACTAAAACCCTGATTTAGCGAAGTTCCTGTATCACTTTTGAAACATTGACTTAAAACAGGAAGAGGAGACTTAACGAATATTTAAAAAGTGAAAAAATAGAAAAAACATATGAACCGCATGGTTGGTGGTATTGGACTTGCATTTGTGGTGGTTTTTACACAAAACAACTCAAAATAACAATTATTAACTCATAACTTTTATTAAGGACAGAACAAAATGAATGACTGACACTGAGTATCTTCAAAACGTGATCGACATTGTTTATACACATGTGTTGTTTTTGGAAAACTCTATATGTACCAACCAAACAATAAAAGATACATTTATAATATAATATAATTAGCAAATTAAATTTATTATTAAATTATTACTATTTAGGTTTTAAAATACCTCATTTCAAGAAACACTAAAAATATAAAATAATCTCTTGTGGGTGTTGCCGCCACACATTCATTGGATCTAATACAGACAAACCATGCTGCTTGTATGAATCTGTTTGACTATGACAATGTAGCCACTTTGTCTGAGTCCAGTAATTTTGTCCTCGTTTCAAACAGTTTAAGGTGAGTTACTATCTCCTATGGTGAAGAATTTTCTCTGTGAATTCAAAGATGGTCATTGAGGTTATACCTGGGTCCTCAAGTATTTTTGACAAATGTGAAACATGCACCATTTACTTCCAATTATGTCTCCATAATCAGGGATTGCACATATGTCATCTATACTCTCCAGTTTTGATGCAGAAGTGATGTTATCGCCCACTTTTATAGCATAAGCAGATTTATCTACACTGTCTTTAAAGAATCTAGGCGTGTTAATAGTTTTATGTTCTCATCACCCCTTCTTTACTAAATAGGATTTCAAGAGCACCATTTGAATTTATATTTAACTGTTTGTTCCCATTGTTAATGATTTTCCTATATCAACTTGACTTTTCAACGAGTATAGGGTAACACACACTGTGTGTTAATTTTTCATAATTTTTAACTTGAACTCTAATTAAACCCTTTAGTACTACTTCATGCTAATTTTGCATGCATAAAAAACTTGAATAAATTTTGTAGCTTCACCAAGTATTATGCAATTTATATTATGCATTAATCATAAAACTTGGCAAAATGAATTTATAGTCTCCAGTTAACATAACAAATTGTTGACCCTTTGGCTGTTGGGTGATGTAATTGAATTTTGGATTACTCTCGCTTTAAAAAATTCAAAGGACTTACATTTAATGGTTTTTATTTCTTGTTCTCAAGGGGTATATTAAGACCTAGGTCAATAAAAACTGCATCGAGGACTATGCTAAACCTGATCTTGTGAATTTCAGTTCTGATAGTATTAAGCTAATTAGGTACGGAGGCAACTATAGTAAATGGTTTAGTTGAACTCTGTGTTCGCTAAGACAATAGCAATTGAAGGGTACAGTGGAATAACGATCAGAGTCAAATTTTATACTTTTGTTCTATTCAATAATACAGAGTAACCTGCTTCTATCTCTTCCAATGTATAGCATATTGTTTTCTTTGTTATATCAAGGACTCTGTCTATTATATCAAATAAATGAATTTGTTAAGAAAGTTTTTATTAAACTCAAATTGGAAAAAAAACAACTGACAAATTGATTTTCAACTGCACCCTTAAATTACTATATACATGTGTGTTTTACATGTTAATACGTGGTGAGTATTTGATATAATTTATTCTTTTAAAAGCTTTTTTATGAATATTAATAACTAATAATTAACTTTTCAGGACGAACAAAGTATTCACTCAGACATTTACATTATCTACAGTCCGTGGTGAGGAATTTACCTTTCAAAGTCCAAATGCTGAAGACATTAGAGATCTTGTTGTTTACTTCTTAGAAGGTCTTAAAAAGCGATCTAGTTATGTTATTGCTCTTCAAGATTACAAGTCCCCAGGTAATTTAACTTTAATTATACAGTGTAAATTTTTGTTTCTTATTAAACATGGAGGATTAACATTTTCCACAGCAACATATAAAGTTTAGAGAGTGTAATGATCCCAGATATAATATTAACTCACACCGTTTATAACTATGTATTGTTATAGACATTACCAAACTGAAAGATTTTTGAAAAATATTTTTCTATAATAAATATTGGTAAGAAGGTATAACTAAAAAAAAAAGTCTTCATAATGTTTTTAGAACAAAAACATAGGGGATGGTTGTATGTACTTGTTTCTTTTTACTTCCACTTACCTGTATATGGAATGTACAGTAAGGGAAAATGTTGGAATCATACAAAATTTTGAATTCTAGTTTTTGATGGAAATATACTTTTGGAAATAAGTTCCCTGAGTCGAAATAACCAAGTCTTGCAAAATGGTATGTGTGTCCCCGTGTGTGTGGTGGGCTTAGCTCAAAAATGAAAAGTAGTCTGAAACTGAAATTACATATTTAATATGCATGGGCTGTGATAGCAACTTTGTCTATAAAACTGAGTGGCCGGAAGTACCTCTTTCTAGAATCGATTTTTCATATTGTTCCAATTTTCTCGAAAATGGCTCTAAAAATTTTTATTAAACTTAGTATGTCAATGTGCTATTGAATAGTCTTTGATATTAGATAGGTTTTATTCTCATTGAAATAATCTGACAGGGCATTTGAAATAATAAAATGCAGATTTTTCAAAAAATTATCTTATAAAGTATCTTTAATTTTGTTCATTTGAAAAAAATAAACAGTTATTAAACTATTATTAGTTTATTTATTAACTATAAATAAATAGTTATGGTATTATATTAATAACATATTGTACTCTCTGAGACATAATAGTTGGCTTAGCAGATAGTTTATAATTAGAAATATTCAATATATTTCCTATAAAATATAAAAACATTATTTTCACCACCTTTTTGCTTCAATTACAATACTAGACATCTATTTTGTAATATTGGAATTGAAGCAAAGATGTGTTGAAAATAAGGTTTTCATGTTTTATTGGAAATATTTTTAAATAATTTATATTGAAAAAATTGGTTTTGAGGAAGACTTAAAAAATATAGCATTATAATAATTCTGAAAATGATTACCAATTCCTGAAACATTAAATGAGTGTGATTTCATTTAAAAATCGATTCTAGAAAGAGGTACTTCCGGCCACTCAGTTTTATAGACAAAGTTGCTATCACAGCCCATGCATATTAAATATGTAATTTCAGTTTCATACTACTTTTCATTTTTGAGCTAAGCCTACCACACACACGGGGACACACATACCATTGTGCAAGACTTGGTTATTTCGACTCAGGGAACTTATTTCCAAAAGTATA
>NW_027109698.1:68938-165176 GCF_000696795.3 Halyomorpha halys
CGGTCAGCAAAGAACAACATAAATAAACAAAACCATATTTATTTATTTTATGCCGACGTTTCGACCTGAGTTTCAGGTCTTCATCAGGGGTTGTGGCTTGTAAAGGGGAAGATGGTAACTGATTAGTTTACCTGTTACCATCTTCCCCTTAAAAAATATAGCATTATAATAATTCTGAAAATGATTACCAATTCCTGAAACATTAAATGAAATCACACACCTTAATCATATATCAATCATAGAAATGACATATATTTTTAAAAAAATGTATATCAATCTTAAGGTAAAAGTGTTATTTATTTTCAATTCTCCATTTATAATTGTCATCCAAATAAATTCAAGAAAAAAAAAATTAAACGACCTTTAAATTATATATACTAATGTTAAACCCTTAACACTAATTCGAACAAGAAAGTATTAAAAAATATCTCAAATACAATATACCAAAAAATATATAAACCCTATTGAAAACGCCTCTCTGAGATGAAATGGATTAATATTTCATATTTAAAAGATCTGATCAAAAATTGGTATCTTTCATTCTACAGTAACTAAAAAGGTTACACAATACTATAAAATTGTATTAAAGGAACTGTATTATAAATTTTTAGGAGAAGGATCATCATTTTTAACATTTCAAAAAGGGGATCTTATTGTGCTGGATGACGACAGTACTGGTGAAACAGTAATGAATTCAGGTTGGTGCATTGGAAGGTGTGAAAGAACTGGTCAGAAAGGAGACTTCCCGGCTGAAGCAGTTTATGTATTACCAGCTCTTTCTCAGCCGCCTCCTGATATTTTGGTAATTGTTTATCATGTTTTTTATTAACTATTTGCCTGATTTATGTTAAAATTTACAACTGAATAATGTTATTATAAATGAATAGTTATTGTATTTTTTTAATTATTATTATCAATAAAAAAATATTGCAATCAAGTAAGAGAACAAAAATTACCCTTCCTTCAAAATTTGAGATTTCACATTTCAAGAGACATAAAATACAAAAAAAAATTGCTATTTTCACAGATCCATTTTGTAAAATATTTCATATGTGAATATTAGATGATGGTTCTGTGGAGTTATTGATGATAAATAACAAGCTAAATTTGAATAAATTATATAAAGCTAAATTTGTTATAATTTATATAATATTTTATTGGCTTGAGTAAAGTAACCAAATATTGAGTTGCTGAGTACAAAAATTAGTGAATAATGCAACAATGACATAATTATCTCAATTGGTTAAAATGTGCTTCCTTCTTTCACTCCATATCCTGATGACTTTATCAAGTTTTACATTTTCTATCTCTTAATCTTATGTTTTTGTGAAACCAATTATTATTTTATAGTTGAGAATATAATATTGAGTATAGGACCATAAATTTTCTTTGATTTCGACAATTTATTTTTATTTTTTTAAAAGAATAATTTCTGAAAACAATGTTCTTTTGACCTGATTATAAGATATAATTTCCTTGATTACTAGATCAATCCACTTTGAATCGAGATTCATTTATTGAAAAGACAAAAGTAATTGAGGCTTACAAAAATGTTTAAAATTCGATTAATCTTTTAAAAATTAATTATATCAGTATATCGGAACCTCATAATGTTTCAGCCTAAACATGATCATTTCTTATTTATAGAGGCATAATAACTAATAATAATTAATATAAATTTTATTTTACTGGAAGATTATTGATGATTGACCATATTCCATTCATCAATTTTATTTTACTTTTTCTATGTGAATCTTTATTGAACTAGTAAATTACACAATTAAATTTGGATGTCCCATTAATTACTTGCTTGTCTGCTAAATTTAGGAATAAAAGAAAAGATTTTATCTTTTAATTGCTTTAAATATGCTTTCTTGGCAGGCTTTATTTAATATGGAAGAAGCTGATCGCGGTCGTAAATTAAATTCACAACATATGAATGGTACTGAAACCCGAGAGAAACCTTATACTTTAATGGAATATTCGATTGATCATTTCAGGTAAATATATGTAAATTAAATTAACTTTAGCCATTTTTTTTTAACTTGAAGAGAGATTACAATTAACTCTATTGACAGACCTCCTCCAAAGAGGACAATGTCAAAAGCTCTAGCTCTGTCAGCTGCTCGTAGAGGCAGTCCAGATGAACTGTGGCGACACTCTCGTGAACCGTTGAAGCAGCCACTTTTAAGGAAGCTTGTAGGCAAGGAAGAGCTTGCTGAAGAGGCTTGTTATGCATTTACTGCCATACTTAAATACTGTGGTGATCTTCCGGCTAAAAGAAGGCCTGGAAATGAATATACTGATCACATTTTTGATGGTCCTTTGAAACATGTAATTATTTTATTTTATTTTATTCTATTACATTTATTGGTAAATATTTTTGTATCCTCCATTACTAAAAGTATGATTTCAGGAAATACTTCGTGATGAAATTTACTGTCAGCTCATGAGGCAATTAACGGATAACAGGAATAGACTAAGTGAAGAACGTGGTTGGGAATTGATGTGGCTAGCAACAGGACTCTTTGCTTGCAGTCAAAGCCTATTAAAAGTAAGCTGAATTTAATTCCACTTCTGCAATTATTTAAATAATTATATTTGCTTATATCTATAGATGTATAGATTTTTTTTGTCTCAATATTATTTAAGTCAATGTTCTTATTCCTTCAGAGAGCATAATATGTCAAGGGAAGCTTTCTGTTTATCTTAGTCATGTCTAAGCTATTTGAAACTATTCCAATTATAGTTGTTTAAACTTAATTTTTTTTTTATGGGAATTTCTCCAGGCAATAATGAGTCTTCTCATTTTCATAATATGTGGTATTTGAATGAAAATTATATCATATGAACTGGTAAAATTTATCAACAAATGAAATCATCTGACCAATAATTATTAAAATAAATTAAATTAATTTGTAAGCAAAATTATTTCATTTTTTTTTTTTTTTTGAAGTCACTCCATAAAATAACTTAACTACCATTTAACACTATTATGAAATTAACAACCGTATTATGATAGTCAAAGCTATCGTACCTTATGTCAACCAAGATGGTTACTTGATTGCAGTTTTAGGTGTCCTGTATAAACAGCATTGGTTGGGGGCATCTTATTTTTAAATGATGATTCACATTATTTTATAATTGACTGTCTGGTAGTAATGAAAATAAATACAATTCTTTAATAAAAAGATCTTTTTCATGTTTTAATTTTCTTATACCATTTTGAACTAGAAACCTTCCTTGTACTTATCATTTCTGTACTACTTATAACTTATAACTTTTTTTACTTCTTATAATTCTTATGTTTTAAAAATTTACTGTACTAAACAAATTCCCAGAACTCTTACAACTTGCATCGTTAACCACCCTTGGGTTACTGGATCTAGAAAGATGAAATAATAAAAGTTCTTTGATTAATTGCTAACTACCCTAGGCTGACCTTATCTGTCCTTGTAATTCTCTACATCTTGGCAAAAATGTGTATTAAAACATACATATAAGTATTTATATTTCTAAATAATATTAACAAACTTGAGGTATCTTAAAATTATAATTCTGATTATAATGCTGGATTTAGGAGCTTACCATGTTTTTAAGAACAAGAAGGCACCCCATCGCTCAGGATTCTTTCCAGAGATTACAGAAAACTCTTCGAAATGGACAAAGAAAATACCCACCTCATCAGGTTGAGGTTGAAGCAATTCAGCATAAAACAACTCAGATATTTCATAAAGTTTATTTTCCTGATGATACTGATGAAGTAAGTCACAAACATAGTCCCATATCACCATACCATGTTAACTTTCAAAAGTAAAGAAAAATATGTTATAATTTTAGGCCTTTGAAGTGGACTCTTCAACTCGTGCCAAAGATTTTTGTGCTAATATAGCACAGAGGTTAAATTTAAGATCATGTGAGGGATTCAGTCTTTTTGTAAAAATAGCAGACAAAGTAATTTCAGTTCCCGAAGCAGATTTCTTTTTTGATTTTGTTAGGCATTTAACTGACTGGATAAAAAAAGCAAGACCTTCCAGAGATGGTAAAATATAACATATTGAAATATTGTTATTTTACAAACTTTTTAGATCTATATGGTATCCTTTACATGTTTATTTAGGAGCAGTACCACAATTTACATATCAGGTGTTTTTTATGAAGAAGTTGTGGACTAATACAGTTCCAGGGAAGGACAGAAATGCTGACTTAATATTTCATTTCCACCAAGAGCTTCCAAAACTTTTGCGAGGTATATTGACTTTTGCTTCTGATTATTCCTTTTAAAATATGTGTCCGATGGAATCTTTTTAATCTATTTTATTTACTTAAACTGTGTTCCATAAATATTTCAAAATATATTATAAACTTTTTTGTATCTATTTTGTTTCTGTATTAATAATTTAAAATATCTTTTAATTATAATTTTAGATGTTCAAAAACATTATAAGACTGAAAAATCAGCAACATAATGTGACTTATCAACAATCCAGAACAATGTTCTCCTCACAAGGGTTAAAATTAGAATTGATATCATATTATCTTTCCTATAAAATTTATAATATAACATTTACAAAAACATTTTACTCACAAAAAATTTTTATCTTCCTGCAATCAGTCTTCTTCTTGCTGCTTGTCAGTTCCAACTGTTGAGGGGAAGCTAAACAACTGAGTTGGACTCTTTGATTGTTATTCTGAATAGTACCAAGCTGTATCCTGTGCTTTCTAAGCAACATTATCAGTCTGTCACTTGTGTTGAGGTAGGAACTTCTACTAGGTAGGAACTTCTGGGAACTTGAGTAGTTTGGCAGACTATTCTGATGATGTAGGAGATCCATGTATTTAGTCCATGTTTCTGGTCCAGTGATAACACAGAAACATGCTGATAGATGAAGATGAGCTATGATTGACTTCTCGTTGTTCTGATTTAACATTTTTAAAATTGTAGGTCATTATTAGTCTTTAGCTGATGGTCAATCAAAACCTTAGCAAGTAAAATACCAGAAGTGACACAAAGTGAATAAAATACCAGAAGTGATACAAAGTGAATTATACTATTAGTTAATTATACTAACCAACAGAAATCCATTCAGATCCATATGAGGAAAAGATGGTTGGTGGGTGAGGGGGGGGGGTGCGGTCAAAATATAACACAAATAAGTTGAAATAAATTATTTAATTGTCCCAATGTTTCGGCCAGAATTTCTAGCCTTCATCAGGGCTGTTAACTTGAAATCTTACCATCAAGTGGTCATTAAGATCCATGTTTAAGTCTTAAGTAGATGGGTTTACAAAGGCTGTATTCAAACAAATATAATAGAGCTAACAGTGTTGTTGATATTTTATGGAGTAATTTTGATTTTGAGCAGTTCCACAGCAAAGCTTCCCCCAAAACAATCCCTTCTATGATGCCATTGTTTGTACTGCCTTGTTATATAAAAATATCCTAAATTATTAGATTTATATTAACAAAAACATATAAGCATGATGTATCAGCTATCAGGTAATAATGTTATGATGTTTTCACAAAGGTTATCGTTATAATCTATTTCCCATTTAAATATTCCCATTATACTTCTAATGTGTTAAATCCTTATTCTATGCTAGTTCAATTCAAAGACTTGAAGATTTGATAGAATTATTTCTCAATGCTACTGGGGGATCCTAAATCCTCATAAAACCTAGCCGATTTTTTAGTAGCTTGCCTGAATGATTACTCACAAGTTAGCACTACTTGCATTGTATCAGAGATAGACTTTATAGTATTGCTTGACTATTGGTCTCGTGCAGTTTTATTGGCCAATGGGTTCAGATTTCCTAAATCCTTTTGCTCAGTGTCTGCTAATGTACCTTACAATGGTTTAGGTAACCTCTGTTGTAAGGTCATAGTAATATTTTGTTAGTCTAGGTTCCTCCAAGTTATTATGTTTCCTGATCAAATCATTTAGATTACTCCTAATTCTCTTGGCATCAATTGTATTAAAAATTCCATATCAACAAGCTGTCTAATACATTCTAGCTTTTTATGTATTCTAATATCTGTTTTAAGGCCTCTCAGAGAGTTTAGCACTGTGTGTTGTATTCTCTCACACTGTTTTCTATAGGTAAAACATAGCCACGGATAGAACGGAGTTTTAGGTACTTACATTTCTACTAAGGAGCTATCTTTTCTAACAGATGAAAAGTAATTAATCCTGAGACATAATATTCTTTTGTTCTATTTGTAGTAAGATTATTCTTTTGTTTTATTTGTAGTAAAATTATTTTCCTGCTTATGTACCCACTTACCTGAGAGACTGTTCATTAATGCTGTTTTGTTTTTTTTAAGTTTGCGTCAAAGGTGAAAAAGCCCTCTTTCTGCAGTCATTCTTATTGCTTACTTATAATAACACCTATTAATTCAGCCCTAAGACTCAATGGTATACAAAGTATGCCTTTATTGAGTTCCATCATTCCTTTTCATCTGACTAAACCTAAAAATTAAACTGATAACGAGAGACATGTTATTAGTGTTGATTTATCTATTATTAGTCATGTCAAAATCACTTATAGTTCTGTCTTTTTAAATTGCTGATGCCTGTTTCTAATTTTTGTAATGAAATGTTTATTTGAATCCAGGTTATCATAAATGCACAAAGGAAGAGGCAGCTAAGCTTGCTGCTTTGGTTTATAGAGTGCGGTTTGGAGAGAATAAACAGGAACTACAAGCCCTTCCGTAAGTATTTAGTTGAGACACTATATATATATTATTCAATTCAATCAACTATTAAATTCTGGTAAGTTAACAGGCAAGTTCAAATTGAAGTTTATTTCCTTTGGAAGTTGTATTCAATTTAACCAATTAATTTTAAAGAAGTTTCAAGGGAACCAATTTAATTGAAATTAAGTTTTACACAATTATAAGCAAGTTATAGATTATAAATGAATTCATTCATATTTTTTTGCAAATGAATTATGGTGGATGGATAAATACTTTACTTAAAATTAGTTTTTGGAGATAAATGAAGAATATTTTTGTTGTAAGATTTTCATTTTGTAGGCAAAGAATAAGAGAGCTTGTACCAACTGATGTGGTGAAAGTTCAATCAGCTGCAGAGTGGAAGAGATCTATTATTTCTGCTTACAATCAAGATGCTGGTATATTTTATAAAATTTAATTTTTTCTTTTTGTTTTATATGCATTCTGTTTTTTAATCATAGCTAAAGTTTAACCAAAAATATAAGTTTAATGCTACTCTGTTCCATTTAAGGTATGAGTCCTGAAGATGCTAAAATCACTTTCTTGAAAATTATTTACCGGTGGCCAACATTTGGTTCAGCTTTCTTTGAAGTGAAACAGACATCAGAGCCTAACTACCCAGAAATGCTATTGATTGCCATTAATAAACATGGCATTAGCTTGATTCATCCCCAAACTAAAGTAAGTACATTGAAGTTAATGAAATATTTTCATTTTATTTCATTGGTGTTGAGCACTTTAAATTCACGTCGAAACATCAGCACAAATAAATAATTCTTTGTTTATTTGTGTTTTTGTCAACTATCTACACCTCATTATAAACATTTATGAGACACTAGAAATCTTTTGCATGATTTCATATATCGAGATACAACCTCGCTTTACTAATGTTAAAAATAAAATGAACTGTTAAAATACCCATGTAAGGCCTGCCAAACTGATCTAGATAGAGAAATAATAATAATAATAAATGAAAGAATGACTAGATTCAGCCAAACCTTTTTTTCCATTTTTTATTAAAATGTAGTTATCTTTTTACTGAACACTTCAATTTTTTGTAATGATTGTTTAGTAACAATTAATTTTATTAAAATTAAAAACTTTACAATTTATTAATTTTTTTAAATATGCATTCATTTTAATTGTTATCATATTTTTTACATGAAAATTTTTTTTTTCAGGAAATTCTCATAACACATCCATTTACAAGAATATCTAATTGGTCTTCAGGCAACACATATTTTCACATGACGATTGGTAATCTTGTGAGGGGATCGAAATTACTATGTGAAACATCCCTTGGCTATAAAATGGATGATCTTCTTACCTCTTATATCTCACTTATGTTAAGTAATATGAATAAACAACGGAGTATAAGGATAAAATAGATACGCATGTTATTATTTTTGTAATTATGGTTGTAGAACATAACAATTATTTGGACTAGAGTTCAAATTATAATTAAATTATCAAGCTGAAAATATAAAATAAGGCTACAAAACCAGATATTGGTTAAGGACATCGGAGGGAAATGATCTAACCAAAATTACCATAAATTAATACTTAATAATTTTGTATATTATCATACAAGAGATGTACTTTTATAGATGTATTAGTAAGAGAAAAAAAAATGCATCTTCTAGTTTTCTTTGTAATATATTTAAAATTTTAAAGAAGAAAAAATAGTGTGATAATTTAATTTTTATACAATTTTTTAGTAAACTATTTATTTATATAAAATATTTATAATAAGTTAAAGTTTAATAGGTATATATATATTTAAAAACATTGTTATAATTCACAAATTGTAAATGTCCTCTATTCTATTTATAATTGTATTTCATTGAGTGAAGGTGATTTGAATGTTTTATTTGTTGTACGCTACCTCTTATCAACTCTTATTTTCAAGCACTTGCTCAAACCCGTTGTAAATTATCTCTTTTTAAAATATCTTAATAAATCTTGACATTTTAGTTTTGTTTGTTCTTGAAATGAAAAAAATTAATAATGACCTTTTTTTTTTTCTGAAAAATGATAACCAGTAGACAGAAAATGCTTTTGGGACTAAAATCAATGTCACAGAATCTTTGGGCATTTCATTTTCTTAAGGCATCATTTTTCCTCTACTATTAATTCAACAAAACTTCACTTTATTTTTCTGTTAGATTTAGATAACAAAACTATTAAAATAAATTAAATTTTTCAAAATATCATTAAAGAATTACTTTTTAAAACAAAAGCAGATAAAATAAAATGTCACTCATAGAAGGGTGATAGATTAGAAGGGTCAGTGGAAAAAAAAACAGGTTCACTTCTTTTTTAAAAATTGAGTTATTGGTATCAATGGATTAAAAATCCAAATGGGTATTCTTTCAGGGAGTTAAAATAACAATTAATAAATTCAATAGTAAAAATCTACTCCCCCCCCCCTGCTCTTACTCTCTGGAAGAGTGTAGATTTTTATTTTGGATTCATTGATACCAATGACTCAGTTTAAAAAAAAATAAGTGATAGCTGGTTTATTATCCTTTCATATAACAAGTAATTAGTCAAAAATTACATATTAAAAAAAAGTGAGTAATGAGGATCTATCCTCGAGGTCTTATTTTCCATTCAATTATGTTTGAAAAATAGATGAGCAGTGATTTAATTGTGAATTTATTAATGCTTATAAGCCATGTTGAAGAAAAGGTTGAGACTCACAAAAGGCGCAAGCACTAACTCCATTCAAATTTTTAACTTTTTTACTTAAGAAAGACAATAGATGAACCTAAATCTGAAAAAAAACATTTGGATAGGTAAAAGAATTTGGCTAAAAATCCCTCCCACTTTTATGGTATTGCTGTGCCTAGAAAACAAGGCACAGCAATACATAACAATTCTAATTCCATTAGATCCAAAGGAGGGCCGGAAGATTCCCAAATCTAGCCTATATATATATATGACTTTGTATTCTCTTCCAGTTCTTCTTTAGTGCACTAAAGGTAAAGAATTAAGAATAAATTTCCAAAGATTAAAATTTATTCAGTGCATCCACCACAAAATGAAAGTCAACCATCCATCAAATCCAAATGTAAAATTTTACTAAGCAATGTCTTCTCGCCTGCCCTTATTGCTCCCACATGCATCCTCAGGATTAATTACTCTTCATAGTGATATCTTCAATGTCTATTCCAATAATTTAACCCAACCATTTCATTTGCCTCAATGTTACATCAGTTATATTTAGCTGGTATACCATAGACATATGTTTAAATCATTCTGTTGAGTCATTCTTTGCATGCCATAGATTTGATGCAAACTTCTGACTTGATCTCTTGACTTGTGAATCCATAATTTATATCTGCATACAGCAGAAATGTATTATAGTCAAGTAAATGGCTAGTTTCAGCTTTCAGAATAGTATAACAGATCAAAATGGTGAAAACTACTCTCTAGGATTGGATTAGAGCCACTTACTGGATTGAGCAAGTTCTTTTTCCAAGAATTATCTCTCACTACTATCAGAAATGAATAATTAACCTGTTTACATTAATTGTATGATTTGTTTACCAATGAACAAAACAAAAATTCAATAAAACATATAGGGGATAAGTACATGGGGTGTTTTTATAATAATGATTCTTGGACCTATAACATAAGTATTAAAAAATAATACCAAATTATATGCATAGTATAGATATTTTATGTTATACTGTAAAGTGGTAGACAATTTTTTGTGAAGAAATGATGAAGCTCTTTGGGAAATGGGAAGTATTTACCAACATTATAATTTCCCCTCTCAACTACTGAGACATTCTAAACTACTGACAATATTGGGAATGTTTTTTTGACATTTCTCTGGCCTATACAGAATGTTTTTTATATAGCATTGTTTATAAAGCAAGATATAGAAATATTATTATTTTACAATTCAATATTCTTGATAGCTTCCTGTCCTGTATATAATATTCATGGTCATCAGATTAAGCTCTTCTCAAACACGTTCTCATGCATCTGAATCCTAAATATTTTTTATTATTATTAATTTAATAATAATTTCTTTTCTAGTTTGAAATTTTCAGAACTTAGTCCGAGAAATAGAAGTATTATATCTTGAAAAATATAGTGAAATTATATTTTAATATGTATATATTAGATCTATATTGAAACCCATGTTTTCAACCTCTAACTCGGTGGCGTGTAAAAAAACCTCTCACAAAAAAATTTTTTTATTAAAACTTAGTACTTATAATAAACTTTTTTTTAAATTTTCTACTTTGTTTTATTATTGCAATCTATCTTCAACTAGCCTCATTGAGCCATGTTTTAAATCAAGAATTTTCTAAATCTACTCCAAAATGCTTCCCATTCCCCTTGGAGTCCTCCCCTCCCCACTTTTTCACAAAAATTGTTTTTTGGACCACTCTATTCCACAGTTAAACTTTTTCAGAAGCAATTATCTTCAAAATGATTATTCTATTGCCAAAAGTAAAATCTGATGTTAGAAAATCCAAGAAAATTAGATATAACTGATACACTTATCTCATTTGTCACTAGTAGATGGCTGCTTGCTTATATATTAGAAAAAAAAGTTAATCATACCATAGTAATCCACTAAACTAGAACCAGAAAAAGATCTCAGTCGAAAGTTTAAGAGGTCTGTTTTATGGAATTCTGATTACGAATTTCGACTTTATTAACTAATTTTCCTCAGAAATATAAAAAAAAGATTCAAATAAGCTCTTTTTATTTCTTAAAAAAACCATGTCCTAATTATTATCCACAAGAAACATACAACCGTCAACATAATTTGTCAACAATTAAAAAATTCATATTAGTTCTCAAATAGCATGAATACTACACAATTTTCTGCAATATAATCTTATAATAAATTAACCAAGGTTAAAATTCTTACATGCTTTACTTCATAATATTTTTTGTCCGGTCATCATTTAAAAAAAATCAAGTTATTAGCCAAATAGAAAAATATATATATGTTCATTTTGCTTATTTGTTTTTTTTATACTTGTAAAAAACATTGAGGTCATTTAGTTGAAATTATAATCAGCTCTGTAAAAATTATAAATGATCAAAATTTCTGAACTTTCTACTGAGATCCCTTACGGGTCCTCATCTGACTGATATCCATTAAACTACGAGCAGTTGTTTCTACACCATGCTCAGGATAAAAAATGTAGGGAATTTACTCTTGGTTAATTCAGTATTGATTGATGTTGCTAAAAATATGTATAATTTTTATGCTATGGCAGAAAATCTGAACAAACACTAATATTTTGAGTTGCTCTTTTTAAAATTACCAAGACAAATTGGAGGTCTCCAATTTGAAACTCTTATATGCACTCCAAAAAAAAAAAAAAAAATACATGAGTAAATCTTCAGAGCTTCTTCATAACTTTCCATGAAATATTACAATAGGACTGGACTACAGAACAATGAAAAGATTTATTCAAAGCATTTCTCAAAATAAATGTCATTTTACACCAGATTAAGTATACTGACCAAACTAACTGAATATCCTATGTTTGAAAATGAATAAGATGTGGGCGGACCACTTAAGGAAGGAAAACTAATTAGATTTGAATAGAAAACAATTATTCTATTTTTTTAAAAATTATTTCAGAATAATCATATTCATATATAATCAGTTTAAAATTCTGATAAATTAGATGATGAAAGTTTAATAGATTATTTACACTCATGAATTAGTGTAAAACAAAAAAGATTAACTAACACCAACATAGATAGAATACCTACTATAAATCTATAATGAACACCAACTATATAATATAAATATATCAATAATAATAATCCATTAAAAAAGTTAACAAGTTTCTTATAGCAAAAACTAGAATGGAAAGGAGGTTCATTAGGTTAAGAGAAGCATAAGTACTAGTTATAAAAATCTAGTAAAACTGTTATGCTGATATTATGGTGCTTTGTTGCCTGAAGGTAGAGCTAATTCTCTCTACATAACCATTTTAACTTAATCGACTGAGCACTGATAAACATCCTTCTCTCCACATCCACTCCCACTACTAGTAGAAGTTTTTTGAATTTCATTAACTTTTATTTGATTGAAAATGAACAATTGTGTCAATTCTTGTAATACTGGATATGTTTGTGCATATAAATTAAAGCATTACCAATCTTCATCAACCCCCCTCCCCCCGAATAAACTTAAATTGCCAAGATAAGTATTAGAATATAACCTCGATATAGCTAGAAGGGTAGTCAGTTTATTTAGAACAAAAATTCGTTTTCAATTAAAAAATAACATCAAGTTTAAAGGGAATTTAATATTATAATGAATAAAGACAGGATTTTTGAGCAGTAAAAAATTGAAAGATGTACAGTTAAAAACCCAAAATTTTGCCGCAAAAACCCCAATTATGTATGAAACACCCAAATCCTAACCCTGCAATTATCAACTTTATTGTTTAATTTATAATATAAATAGAATGAAAGCTTACATAACCTTTTTTCAATCAAATTAAAATCGCTAAATACTCACTAAATTTCAGCAAACATACATAGAAACTTAACTAGTCTCATTAAAAACCTAAATTTTGAAGTGAAGAGCTGCCAGTGAAGCTAATTGTAATAAATTATTTTATATTCCTATTACGAAGCCTGAAATTCAATTTCATAAAACTACCTCAATTCTAAGTTTAAGAAAAAAATATGCAAGGCCCCTTTCAATCAAGAAACAAATATTTAAAAATATTCTTTCACACAAAATCCCTTTTCTGGTTAGATTTTCAATTATGTATTTGCATACAAATAGACTATTAACCAAAAACTGACTAATAATAAGTTGATGTAGAAAAACTTTAAAAAGTTTGATAAAGAAAATATAGATAAATTCATATTTTCAGACAATTTTTTTTTTTTATTATTTAAAATAAAATACATAAGTAATATAAAATAATAATATGAAAAAAAAACTTGTGGCAGTCTTGGGACTGTCCTACAGAAGTGAAAGTTCAGAAAATAAAATAATCTATTAAAATTTTATAAGTAATAATTATGTGTCCCTTCTTTTTATATATTATTATTATTTTATAGCTTAAGACAGAAAATATTAGTTCTATAATAGTAATAATAAAAAAAGAAGAGCCATTTCCAAAGTCAATTCTAGCAGAAAAAAATTTATATCATATTAGAAGATTATGAGATTACTGGAGCTCACTCAATTGGACTGGCATTGCTAGGATTGTTAAACTCATGTAAACTTTCATTCTCCTATTACAATATAAAAAATTCCCTGCTAGAATTGATCAGTGATACCTCTCCCACTTCTTCTATTTATCCATTCATCTTGCATCACAAAACCAATTTACTCCCATATAATTTTTTTTTTCTTGAGATGAACACCAGTAAAGAAGTTTCACTTAAAAACGAAATTGAAATTTTAACAAGAAAAATGAAGGACTAGAAGCAGACTAGGTATCCAAGTTACAACCAATAACAATGAACTTCCTATACAAACATATTTTAGAGTCTGTTTCAAATTTATCCAAAACAACTGATTAATTAAATTCCAGGAATTTTCTTCACTTGTGCTTATAAGTTCTTTTTGTTTAGGTTGGATTTGACTCTTCATATGCTAATTAGTGTATTACTTTACTTAAATATGTCAATTTTAAACTATAAATTAAATCATCATCATGGGTGTTACAACTCATCGCTGAGTCTTGGCCTCCTCAATTAGTCTCTCTCTGTTACAGCTGTTCTCCAGTTAGCTAGTCCAAGAAGAGCTATGCTATCTGTGTCGACCCCATCCATCCAGCACATCTAGGTCCTCCAGCTCTTCTTTTTCTTTCTGGACACATCAGTATAATGTTGCTGGTTAAGCTACTCTCATTCATCCTGGCTACATTACCCGCCCATTTTAGACACTGTATCTTAATGAACCGGACTACGTTCATATCATTATGTATGACGGCCAGATTTACATTACTCCACCTTCTCCAGTCATTACCTGAGCACACTGATCCATATATGCGATGTAGTACTTTTCTAAGATTTTATTTATTTATAAATTAAATAAGGTTAAAAATAAAAGATATCAAAATGAATAAATAGTGACATACATTCACCTACATGTGTATGATATAAGAAATTTAGTTCAAGCACTGAATTTAATGCAACGTAAGTCTAAATTTAGGTCAAAAAGAGTAAAATGTGCAACTTTGTGAAATATAAAAATTAGTCATATTTAAATTTTTTTTTCATGATTCGAATTTCTGTCAAGGTTTGAAGGAATTTGGAACTAGAGAACAAAATATGCAATTACACGAGAATCCAGTCTCTAATAATGAATTAATAGCTGAAGTGTTTTGTTTATATCAATTAAATTATGTTGTTATAGTAACATTTTTATGTAATATTTATAATTTTATAAAAAACTATATGCTATTTCAAATAGAATTATTATGAATAAACAAGTACACTGAACTAAGCAAGTGCTCTGGTAAAATAAATATAAATATCACACCTTGTAAAAGGGCAATAGTTATAATTTTTTGTTATGTTATTTAGACCTGAACCAGTAGTAAAAAAACAAATTTGCAACTTCGAAAGACCCATGCAGCCATAGCAATAAACAACACTGGAGTTTTGGCACTATTGTTACTTTAAAAAAGGTCAAGTAGTTACAATTTTTGGTATGTTATTTAGACCTGAACCAGTAGTAAAAAAAAAAAAATTGGTACTTTGGAAGACCTGCACAGCTGCAGCAGCAAAAATCACTGAAATTTTGGCACTATTGCAAGTTTTTATCAGTACCTCCCAAACTATGCATCCAACAGAAAATAGTTAAAGTAATCTAACTATTTTCTGTTGGATGCATTTGTATTTAACCTACATGCATGTATTTAAACTACATTAAAGTTATTACAATTTGAGATCTGAATGAACTCAATCGTTAAGTATCTACCAATATATAGTTCCACAATCATTGAATATTTATTCCAAAAAGTGAAAAATCTTTGGTTTCGGAATAATGGAGGCCATTTTAAATAATGAGGGCATCTAAAAGAAGGACTGTAATTTAGCTAAAAGAATTATTTAAATGAATAAATTCAAATTTTATATTTCTTTAGTTGTACTAGTGACGGATTTCCAACCAAAATTTATCAATGCTAATTTCATTTACATATTTAAAGGAATAATTAAACAGTCTAATAATAAAAACACTGACAAAAGGCTCTGGCTTCCTGTTAAGGTCACGGGAACTGATATGTAAATAAGATTAGTAGGATAAGGTAAGAAAAAGGAAATAGCTATTCAAATACATACTCAGGGAGAGTGTAAAAGTGTGACTAGTTTTTAATGTTTATTACATAATTCTATAAGATCTTATCACACAGTTTATAATGTCATCTAAAACTATATTTGGTATACTAGTTAACTTAAAATTGAAAATTAATTTTGATTACAAAAAATTCTTGTGCAAATAAAAGAATAATTGTCAATTCAACAAAAAAGTTATTAAATATTTCATTTAAGAAAAGAAAAAAGTAGTAAGGATATATTTCCATATCATACCATTTTAATATATTTCACTAACAAATAAATTACTTATTTTAATAACTATTAACAATTTCTTGAAATATGATGAATCCTGTACACATAAATAAAATAATATCATTTAAAAATAAATATTCTAGCACTGAAACAAACACATATTTGTATTGTGTGTGTGTGTGTGTGTGTATGTATGTATGTAAATATATACAAATGCAAATTTGTTTACAACACGATTCATAGTTTTTTTTTATAATTATAATTTTTTTTTTTCAATAAAATTTATGTACAAGGCTTGTATCACACAATATCAATCGGCATACGTTAAGACATGTCATGAAATAAGTATTTTTTAAAAATATATATACAAAAATTACATTAATTCAATGATAATTAAGGCTAATAAAAAATAAATTAAATTCATTAAACAAAGGTAATCACAATTATAATACATTTAAAAAAAACAACACAGACACACTATGAAAATTAATTTTTAACTAAATTAAAATGATAACCTAAATAGAAATCACATGAACATTATAATTCACTTGTATGCATTTACATTTCACGTATTAATAAGGATAAATAAACATTTTTAACTTACTCCCACATTTCTATATTACATTTACAAATAAATATGCTATAAGTGATTTCATTGTGCATAAATAGAAACTCCCAATTGATTAACTCCATTATGAAGACACCTTTCACTGTATTTAAACTAATATTAGCTCAAGAGAATTGCTACATACTTATTGCTACAGTATATATTTTTTTTTTCACTTTTTTTAAGAAAATAATTATTTAACTTTGTTTGCAATCAACTATTTGATGAATTCAAACACACTTACTTAATAATAAGCTCAAATGACAAATCTATCCCTCTTTCCAAATAAAAAACTTAAAAAAGCAATATAATTTGTAAATAATACCAATAGTTCAGCTAAAATACAATAATAAAGGACATATCTTACTTATCGTTGTCGAACAAATAATCGAAATTTTTATTTAAATTAAAAGTTAATATAATCTTCATGAAAGTACTGGATGGTACAAATATAATTTCATTAACAGAATAAATACAAATATATATGTAAAGAAATAGATTAATTTCAAAAAGCATCTGATACATTAGGTATTTAACTTAAAGATATCAGATATTTACAAAATACAAAATCCAGTCACTAAATATCATGTATATGATATTTTGTATTTAATAAGTTTTATTTAAACTAGGTTATAAAAAAAAGTCTTTTGTTTTTCATAAGCTAATACATATCTAAACAAATAAGATAAGCTAAAAAAATGTTTTCCTTTGCTCCAAGTTATGCCATCAGTAATTAATCAAAATTTACTTCAAGGCTTTTTAAAATAATATATAATAGAAAAAAAAAACTACAATAAAAATTCGATATCAAGGATTAAAGTTATTACTAAATATAATTATTTTTTTGCAATCATTATTAATAACTTTAATTTTTACTGAACAATTTTATAATTAAACTTTTAATACCGCTTTCTCAATAAATAAAAAACTGTTTTTATATTAAGATTAATATAATATCAATTAATACAAAACACTAATACACCAAAATATTGCACAAAACAAAAAAATAAAAAGGCCATAAAAAATTTATTTATGACAAAAATAATATAAAATTTCACACAAACAAAAAAAAAATTCCAAAGAGATAAGAGTATTTAAATATAAATCGAATAGAATGTAATAATAAACAATAAAATGTGCAAATGAACTTATATACCATAAAATAAGTCATGGTAAAGATTTAAAAAAGTAGATATAGATATGGATGGATTGCATATGAAATACTTTGCACGGATTGTTCTAAATATATTATTTACAACTAAATATAACATAATTTCTTCTCAAGATAAAATAACTTATATTTGCCAAACTATATTTTATGAAAATCAAATAATTTGTATAAATCCCCTTTGATGAGCTTATAGATGTTTAACAGAACAAATAAAATCAAAGTTTATCTATTGTTAATTAAAACAATTAAAAAGGATATATATATTATATATATAGAGGCACATTTTTTTAATAAAACTATGGTGGTGTATTTACTTAAATTCTTTGAATTTGTAAAATCAAAACATTGAAATATTAAATATTGGTCATTACGGTTGTTAAATAAAATTGATTTAAATAAATCAGTGGATTTCTAGTACTGAACAAGGAAGTAAAATTAATTAAATACAATTTGATTACTTATTCTGAAAATACAATAAAAAGAACAAGTATAGTTTAGCCTTTATAATGTATGTTATAGTTTTATAGCGTTATGTTATGCGCAGTTTTAAATTTATCTATAACTAGATTAAGGAATAAAAATCAAGACCCCTTATATATAATATCTTTATGTTACAATCAACAAAATTAGTACCAGCGAGTAGGGTTAAACATGAAACATTTATTAAAAAAAATTAAAAGGATCCTCTTTCCTCTTTTAGTTAAAAGTTAATATTCTTGAAAAAAATGTTTCATAAAAGAATCATTAAATTAGAATTACATAATGGGGTCAAACCAAATATACTTAGATTAAAAAACACAGGATTAGATTTTTATAAAGGAGCTAAATAAAGGAAAAATTAGCTTATATGAGCTGCTAGGTTTTAGAAGAAAAAAATTATAGAAGTATTCAAGCAACCAATATGAAGTATGATAAATGTGCTAAGTGTGTTAAAGTAAAGAAGCCTATTTTATAATAATGTGCTAAACGCACTTAACTTTAGGATGGTATAGCTAAAATTGAATGAATTTTGTAAATAAGATGAAACTCACTGAGAGGCTTATTATCAAGTTTTTATATCGTGTTTATTACTTAACCTTATCAGTATATTATTATATTATATTATGACACTGTCAGAGGATTTATAATTGTTTAAAAAGTTCTTTTTTGAGTAAGTGAAACAGCATCTATCGAGCAAATGAACAGACAGAACTCGTTAATAGAACATCAATAAAAAACACTTAGCACAGAGGGTTCATTCAATAAAAGTTGATGCTAACCATTAACAATTTAAAGCAATTACTTCTTGCAACTTTTAACACAAGTAGCATGAATACCCCTCCTCATATGGTAGCGGGTATGAGAATCTTTTTTTTTTAAAGATAAAACTATTTTTTGTATAATTGTAACTATTATTTTTATAATGAAGGCTTAAATGAATCTTAATTGTAGTTCTTATATTTAAAAACTTTTGGTCTATTAATATTACCAAATTTATATAAATATAGAATCACACAGTACACCAGGCGTTTTAAAATATATTCAATAGAAATAAAAAAAAACAAAAAAAAAACTAAATAAAGTAGAAAGTGAAGTGGAATATTTATAAATTGTTAATTAAGCCAGTTCTTAAAAAAGATTTAAACACAAAAATAACAATATAATTGCAAATTCAGAAGATGATGACCAACCAGGAATTTAAATTATGTTATTCAATCTTAGTTATACTTTTAAAAAAAATCAAAAGCAGTAAATATTTATCCTGTAAATTTCCAAATTATTTTTTTATTCATATGTCGCGTAAGATCAAATTTTGAATAAATAATTAATTAAGAAGTAAATTAAGGAAAGGGTAATTAATATTTTAAAATATTGAGTCTTAATTCCCTTAGTTGAGCAAGTAAAGAGAGGAGTCCCATTACCAAAATTTATATAACTGTACGTATAACTAACTACCTACAAATGAGCCGTTTACTTTGAAAATGGGCTAAGTTTATTTATCTTAAAATTGAAATTTTTAAGAGTTTACATTTAAATGAAAATAAAAATATACATATAGGATATTAATGAATCACATTTTTTAAGGATATCTAGAAGAGCTAGATATTAATAAACATAACAGTATATTAATATATAAACATATATATTAAAATAACAAAAAATATTAAGTAAACAGAATATGTATTCTTAGCAAGAATGGACTTTTAAAGTTAACAAAATCTTCTAAAAAATTCTAAAAAGTCCAAGTCCATTTGGTATCATTTAAAATTCTTCAAATTAAAAAAATATATATATTTAATTTTTGTATACCTCATTACAACAGTTGAAAAACGAAGAGAAGAAATCTTGTAATTCTATAAATTACAAAACAATTTACTGCTCATCTATATTTTGTGTATGAGAGTGATATAAAGCAGTCATGGTGATTGGGTAGTATCTATATTAAGTTTATCATGTTCTTGTATTTGAGAAACAAATATTTTGTGGGAAGAATCATGGCGATATTATTTTCCAAATGAACAATGAAAATAAAGCAATTTCAGCATTTTCATGTTTGTTTTTTTTCTTTTACGAAACACTCAAGCACATCTAAATCTCTTTTCAATTTCAAATCAACAAAAATATAATCACAATTGATGCCAGAAACCAAAAGCACTTCCCTTGTGATTATTCAACTGAAGCAGCTATTTAAAAAGTAAGATCAACTGTAATTACAATTATCACTGCCTTTGCACAACTAGAAATCCACAGCTTCTGATATTAATAACAATAGATTATAATTAGGCTACTTTTAAAGTGAAATTTCAACTATCAAAATAACATCGAAAATTTATATAGCCAAAATTATCACATACTCAGAATCAATTTTGGGCAAAAAGTAATTACAATTAAATAATATTGTAATTATTAATTGCAATTACTTTGTATGAACTATCAATTGCAATCACTAACCAAATTTACAGTGGTTTATCAAGTAGTTGAAATTATCAGTTGCAATTACTTTGCATCAACTATCAATTGCAATTACCGACCACAATTACAGTGGTTTATCAAGCAGTTGAAATTATCAATTGCTATTACTTATTTGAATTCAGCAATATAAAATTACAGTAATTGGTGAGTAATTGTAATGGAAATTACTTTGCTAATGCCTAACACTGTTTGGAATATACTTGTGACAGCACATATTACTACAATAATAAATGAACTTGGGCCAATTTCAAAATAAATGGCTCAAATTAACCTAAAAATGTTCTAATAAAGTAATGTTTCCTTGTCAAAGGCCTAAAATCTATCAGACTTCTGCTATATATATTTATATACATATTGCTTATAGATAGAGATATTTACAATCAATTCCAAATTCACATATTCATCTGATAATTCCTAAATAATAGAATTTCAAATTAAAAAATAAACAAATATTATTTACCCCAGAATGGTAATTTGACTTGAATTATATAAAATTAAACCAAAATGGCACAATTACTCTTCAATGAATCTTCAACTGTTCAAATCATAATAAATCATTGTATAAGATGAACTGATTATTTTTCAGGACTACACAATTCGTACTTAAAATTGATAATAACAATTTGAATTTAAAACAGCCTACAAAATGATGCTTGAAAAAATACATATATATATGTATATGTGATTATTGATGTTGAAAAATATGATTATTTTTTTACTTGTAAAGGATAAAGTTGTTACCTATTTTCATTAAAATTATAAATCACTACCACTTTAACATTTGAAATTAAGCAGTGTAAAGCTCATAGTTGGAAATGCCTGAGAATTACATAAAAAAAATTAATTAAAAGTAACAATTATATACCTTGAGCTTGATTCCAAGCAACATCCGGTATAGGAGGTAATCTATCTGTGTGTGCAGTATTATGCCTCATTATGTCTTCAGCAGGTGGGCAATGAGGACGAGGACCAGGTTCAGGTGTATACGTAAAAGTAAGACCAGTGGCATAAATTATACCATCATTACGGACAAGAGACACAGGTACCTGAGTTGGTTGGCGAACCCAAAGCCATTCCCCTCTGAATGATGAAATATCTGGAACCACACATAACATTGACTCTTGGCATCGGTACATTGTTTCAGCTTCTACATCGCCAAACCAAACTTGTAAATTAGGTGTGAAATTTTCACCAGATAACTCCAACATTGCAACATCACCACCTCCATTCAAATGCAAACTATGGACAATTGGTACAGGTGTTACAGGGGTTCGGACAGGACCCATTCCTTCATAGAACTGATATTCAGCTTTGTCTGTACTAATAATAGTCCAGCAGGCTCCATCATTAATCATTTCTTTATTAGGTTCTTTAGGGCAAGGAGTAGCTTGGAATTGAATAATACGTTCTTGTGATAGACAAAGATACATCCGTTCAGTATCTTTCATATAAAATGCACACTTGTGTAACTGAGATACAGGATCATCAGCTTCTAATAGAGCCATCTGCTTATCAACTTTTCTAATTATAAGCCGTGGAAGGGCCATTCCTGTCACTGAACATACCAATTTGACAGTACTTCCATAATGAACATAACCTTCTCTAACACTGAATTCTTCACTTTCACTCTCATCATCATCGAGTAGGTGAATTGTAAAAGCTCCCCACTGAGTCGAACTCGCATGAAAATTTCCATTTTCTACATGCAAATATCTTGTACTTACAGTTTGTGACCTTAAACGGTTAAATAGTGCGACTTTTGTACCACTGGCAATACACAAATCGGCATTCTTCAATGACTGTTTTTTTTTGGACGGCTTTGAAATAACTTTTATCCTTTTACTTTGAAACACACCAATGTCATGACCGCTACCATAGAACATTTTCACAGAGAGCATAAAGTGTTTTCGTTTATCAGAGTCAGATATGTACAATGTCTTAGCAGCACAATATTGTTTTCCATTGTTTAAATCAAGCTGTTGCATATCTTGCTCTGAATTACCAATACCAATAAAGGCACAAAGCTGAGCTGCATGTTCTGTATCCCCTTCTCGTAAGAGCTGTTCTTGTCTCAAACGCCAACCTTCACCATACAGATAAATACATGGAGGAGGACAAAAAAATCGTTTTTCATTTCCATAGGATTTCTGTGCAACTTTTGCATGAAGAATAACAATAATCATATCACTTCTTTCCCTCAAATACCTTTCCATTGCTTCCCTTGTAAGTCTTTGATCTTCATTTCGATAAATATATCTCTCCACAGGATTCTGTAGACTGTGAGCCATCCCGTATTGGTGAGGCATCATGGAGATATTTGAAAATATTCTTACATAGCAGCTAGAGGGTCACTCCTCCAAATAGTTTCATGACTAGTTAGTTATTCATTTCAAAACACCCTAAAAAATAAATGCAAATCATTAAATTTACTGATAAAAAAGTATGATAAGAATAAGTGAATGTTAATACTTGATGTTTAAAAATGATTCACACGTTTTATTTAAACTAGAATCAGAAACATTAAGAACATTTTTAATCTTTACTTCTATTTTAGGAAAAAGATAATTTTCTAGAATAATCTTAGTTTAATACATACCAGTTAAAGTCCAAATATGACGCCACAACAAAACACTATCCATCCCTCCCTCGTCACTAGAACTCTGTTACTGTTTCAAAACATCATTCGAAAACACCTGTTCACCATGGGAAATTTTCCGACAGTCTGACCAACATTACAGAAATGAAAGGAAATCGATTTTCACATTCTTTCTCCCAAAATGTAAATAAATGTCAATATATTTCTGAATTAGGTTATAATACATATTAAACTATTTTTTCAAGAATAAAATCACGGGTTACCGTGAGTTGTTGCTATCAAACTAACTTCATGCTTATCTGTTTTAAGAATGAAGGTCAAGCTCCGCCTAAACCACAACAAGCCGGAGAAGAAGGGAGGTTCGGCCAATCAAATGGTTGGATTTTTAGAGTAAACTACTCCCACTCGGCCACCTTTTCACCAATAGGACGCTAGTGTTGCCAATCATGAAACTGTAGAAGAAAGGGGATAGGAGAATCAAGGCGAATGTGATTTTCCCACGGGTCCTTACGCACTGTGAGAAATAGAAAGAGCATCCGTTCCCTTATTACTCCAAGGCGGGTTTATGCTTTGCCCACAGGTGCTAGGTCCTTCCAATACAAACTTAAGAGCGATGAAGGCTCTTTATGAATCTTAATTTCCCCATAAGTTTTCTCGAAATTAATCTCATGATCATCTGTTTCTCATTGGCGTTTTTCTTCATTAATCAATTAACCGGTAATTATACTCACCTAAGATTATAGTGTTCCCTTAAAAATTATAGGATTGACCCAGGCTTTCAAACAATAGTTTACTATGGGTGTTCATGGGTTGTGGAAGCTTATAGAATCTTCAGGAAAACCTGTACCTCTTGAAACTTTAGAAAACCGAGTACTTGCAGTTGGTATCCTTTGTTTGGCCTAATATTATCAAATAAACTTCTCATGACAGATTTGATTAGTGTTTTTAATCATTTAACCTAAACCAGAACATTTTAATTTTAGCTGTTAACAGTAAATGTCTCATATTTTTACTATCTTTCTATGTTGACAAAATTTAATTAGGTATATTACTGCTGATCTTGTGAGGACTGATTTCATCCAGAGTAAATTTAGTCATTTCTAACCTAGTAAACAGTTTCTACCATATACTAGTTAATTTTTTATGAATAAAGGCTGTTCTTTGTTTTGTTGTAGGAAATGTTTAATTTTTTCTTCTATTTTGAACAGAATTGTGTGCATTTTTATTGAACAATCAAATGAAAGAGTTGTTTGTATTTATTACCCTAGCATGACGACCTGTCAGTCATCAAAGTTTGATTCATTAATTAATCTCCTTGCATAAATTCAGAAAAAAAATCTTGATTTTTCTAACTTAGTCCATCATCCACTGAGAAAATGTCCTTACTGAGTATTTTCATTTTATTGCATGTATCTCAATACATCTCACATTATAGTACACATATCACATACAATCTCAATTCATGATATATATTTGGAATCGTATAAAAAGCTTAAGTTTAAAATTTTTTTTTGTGACCAGTTTAAAGAAAATATATTTAAATCTTTCATCATCAAATATATTATCAATCTAGATTTATGAAATTTATAATTTTTTTTAGTTTCATTATTGCTTGATAGAACATGTGAAAATATTTCTTGTTATTGTTCCTTAACAAACCAACCTTCAGAGAATTTGTCTGATAATTACATGCCATTATATCCTGAAATTGTATTTTTGTCTGCCTCAGAGCCTGGGAAAATCTCTTGAACAAGAATATTTCATTCAAGGAAGTGCCAGACATTTTCCCACAGCTCTAGGTGGGTAATTTCCTTCACATGCCATTGTTGCTTCTTTAAGTACGACTTATTCATAACAATTAGTATCCATTTCCAACCTCTTCTTCCTGAGTAATTACTTATTAATTAAAAACTGCTTGAATGTATTAACATTAGAATGTGTGGGAAAATAGCCAAGATGAGAAACTCCAATAATTAATGTTGAATTGTTAAATAATCCATCCTTAATTATTGTTTTAATACCAATTTCAGCGTTGTAAAACTTTAAAGTAAATATTTTCTTTAGGAAACATACTAAAATAAACCTGATCACAAGCATTAGAAATAAAATTGGCCGTCAATGACCTTGCATAGATGGGGAATGTCAAAGAAATAAATTAAATTTAAACTTAAGAAAAAATTAACATCTACTTGGGATGATTTACTTCATTTTATAAGAATTTTCTGTTTTGCCTCAATATTTTTTTTTATCATTCTGAAGAATGTTTTATTCATTTTGGCTAGTATTTCAAAACTGAATCTAATAATATAATTATATAGATTATTTATTATTTATATTATTACATACTTTCTTATTAATAGGTACTGTTTTTTATAATGATAATACTCAGCCTAACATTAAAAAATTTTAACACGATTTCCTAAAATAATCCAATTAATGATAAGTTCTCAAATTCAATTACTCTGAATTTTTGTCTCTGTGTTAATTAAATTGAATAACAATTATTTTATGAATATTGTCTTTAGGTTCTTTCAGTATCACAATATAAAATAAAACATTTGTCTCTGTATAATAAATTAACATCTACTGAGGTTAATATAGTTTATTATATGATAATCAGTTTTGCCTCTTGGTATTTTTTTCTTGGGTTCTAAACAATTTACTATCCCTGCTAGTTGGTGTACTTATCTTAATGTCTTTAAACTCTAATGATTGTAGCAATACTAGAATTACTTAATTTTCCTTAATTATACTA
This sequence comes from Halyomorpha halys, assembly GCF_000696795.3. Lineage (NCBI taxonomy): Eukaryota > Metazoa > Arthropoda > Insecta > Hemiptera > Pentatomidae > Halyomorpha > Halyomorpha halys. The sequence goes on from NW_027109698.1 coordinate 95,287, forward strand.
TAGATGTTTCAATTTGGCTTTATCAGCTGGTTAAAGGCTTTCAAGAGAAGGCTGGACAATCGGTTGCCAATGCTTATCTTCTTGGTCTTTTTCATCGAATATGTAAACTTTTGTTCTACCGTATCAAACCTATATTTGTATTTGATGGTGGTGTGCCTGCACTCAAAAGAAAAACTATAGTTAGTATTTTTTAAGTTGTAGATTCTCTTTGTGTGTTTACATCTGTGTGTGTATGTATATATATATTTTTTTTTTCCTCTATAGTAAGCTATATATTTATAGTCTAAGCTATAATCTATAGTAAGCTATATTTTTCCTCTACAGAAGAGGTGTAAATTTTAAATAATTTGTGCATGCAAATATATAGTATGTGTGTTTCTGTGGCTTGGTATGAAACAACTAATGTCTTGAAAACTTAGGAGTGTAAAAAAATACAGAAACGATTTTTATTTTACAAAAGCAAATGCAAAAAGACTCCTTACTGGACTTTGGTCTGGAATATGTGTAAATATTTTTCTCTTTTTTTAAATAGATTTTATTATTTAAAATTGATGTTGGTTAATCTTATACCGAGGGATAGATACTTATCTGGTGTATGTTTATATAACTATTTAATTGTTATATTGTTTATTCTTTCTCCTACAGAGTTTTTTTAAATCATTATAGTTTTTTAGAATTGTTCGTAGATTAATATCATCGATGTAGAAAAATATAATGATTACTTTGATTATGAAATTCCTGAGAACTTGAGTATTGTGTGCTGATGTTTTTCATATCAAGATTCACAGCTGTGGGAACGGAAGTAGAATCTCTCTTTTTAACCTCATTGTTTTTAAAATCAGTTCTCTGCAAGTTTTATTTTTATTTTTTATTTATTGAATTTGCATAGATTATTTATTTTATGTTGTGGTATACAAAATTAAAAAATTTTCAATTTATTTTTTTTCATTTTAGCAGTATGGAAGTATTCATAGTGTTCATTCTTATTTGTGTCTGAAATACTTTTTTTTATTTGTGGGAATCTGATAGAAAAGGGTATTTTGTTGCTTAACGCTTGATTAACTTACTCCCTGTGAGAGTTTAGCTAGCTAAATCTTCCCAAATCACTGACCTGTGCGATACTGGTCTTATTCCATATCATCAACTCATGACTTGGTAAACTATTCAACTATGGATTTGAAACACTTTTTTGTCCTCAGCTTGCAGATATGCATGAAATCACCGTGAAGAGGAAGATTAGGAGTGAACCTTTGCCTGTTACGCTATGTTTCCCATTCCTTTACTGGTGAAAAAACAAAACCAGTTTTATATATTCTTGATTAAAAAATGTTGTATCATTGATATATATTTACCTTTTCTTCTGAATTTTAGTTAACTATTATAAATGTTGACATTAATGAATAATTTTTTTGTTATTTTTAAGAATTTTATATCTACATGTATCAATGTAAAATTAAATACTATCTATATGACTTTTTTTTTTTTAATAATTCTGTTTTGTATATCTACATTTATTAATTTCATTAATACAATTAATATACTATTAACTTTTTTTTTAAATAATTTTATTTTCTATATCTACATGTATCATTGTAAAATTAAGTACTAACTATATTAACTTTTGTTTTTTAATGTGTGCTGAATATTGAATTAGCAAAACATTCTCTTCCTATTAAATTATTTTTTATTTAATTATTTTTATGATGTTTCCTCATATTTATTTTTTTGGAATTATTTTTCACTTATGTAATTATATTATTTCAGGCTGCCAGGCAACATAGCCGTAGCAAGGCTGAAGAGTTGGGGGAAAAATTAAGAATGACTTTATTAGAAAACTTAGCAAAGCAAGAAGCTTTGGGCAATGCTTTGGGGGAATCATTTGTGCTCCCAAAGATGTTTCATCCTAAAGAAGACTCATTGTTTAACCTTCCTCCACTTCCTGCATCAAAGGAGTAATTTTAATTAAATATTTAGATAAATGAAGACTATTGCATATTTTATATAAGTTACAAGTTTATTTCATCCAGTTTAAGTTTAAAACTGGTTTTGAAGTAATCAATTTCTGTGAAGTTCATTTTAAAGAAGGAAGTGTCCACCTAAGTAAAAATTTAAAACCTAAGTAAAAATTTATACATTTTCTCAAAAAAGGTTCCAAGTTCAATTAGATTTTTAAAGAATGGAGTAGATCATGTTATATTCCAAGAATATTAGGTCAAGAATTAGTTTAACTACTATTTAGCACTTGCTTCTTACGGGATTTACTTGGTTCTTATAATGTATGGACACTTTATTCAGCACTTTTAATAACTAACTAGTTTATAGAAATGAGGAGTACTTTTTTGTTTTAAACTGCCTTCAGTTATTAAAGATCCATGACTTTTGTTTTTTATTACCCTTGTTATGGTTATAGTTATTTTCTTCTTTTAGATCTGAGGAAAGTGACCTTGATTCAGACCGAGAAGTATTTAGGTATAAAGATTTACATTCAATTGACATCAATAGTGAAGAATTTTTGTCTCTCCCTCCTGACATGAGACATGATATTTTGACAGAGTTAAAAGAGACAAGGAAGGAAAATTCTTGGGCAAAGCTCCATCTCATGCCTGAGGTATTAAGTTCAATAATTTGTGATTGGTCTTTAATGTTATATCTATTCATCTATATATATATTATTAGTTAAAAAAATATATTTTAAGGAAGGCAGTGAGTTTTCCAATTTTCAAATGAGCCGCCTTCTGAAAAGGAGAGCTGTCCAAGTAGGTATTGAGCAGGCTGAAGGAGAGATGGGGTGCAGAGGATTTACAATAGCCGATCTTCAATCTATTCTTTCAGAGCAAGGTGTAGAGCTTGCTCAAAGGATAGCTGCTGATAATACAACAAAAATTCTATATGCTGGCAAGTTTTTTTTTTTTAAACATTTTCCAAGTAATAAAACTATTTGTATGCAAATTTATTTTTCTCATTATAAATGACTTATTTTTATCACTGTAACTGTCATACTGGTTCTTTGTTTCCTATTTCTTCATCAGTTCATAATGGTTTTTATATATTAGATTAAGTATTTTATATATTCAATTCTTTATTTTAGAGCCATTCTTGTGTGTGTGAGAATTGATACAATTTATTATTGTATTCTTATTTCTGTTTTATAGTCTGTTACATTTTAATTGCTTAAGGACTTGTTTATTAAAAAAATTAATTATATGTACTAGTTATAACAAGATGGTTGTTATGTTGCCTGTACATAACACTGAAGGCCTGACACTGGCACAACAAAATAAGCTACTTATTAGTTTTGTTCTCTAATAACCACGCCTTTCCTCCTTCTGACCATTTTCTTCTCATATTAATCCACTGTCAAAAATAAAGGCATCAACTAATTACAATTAATTTATTAAACTTGCAACTCAGTTGTTCATAATGTTAAACTTTTTTTTTTCAGTTTCATGTCCATATTGTTAAATTCAAGTTGTCAATGTACACAATTAGCTCTAAATATCAAAATTATTTTATTTTTCATATTACACAAAACAAATACAGATAACTTTCTGCCAATTAAGTTTTTCTGTTTAAACATAATTTTACTGAATCCATTAACTTTTGTTTACTGTATTGTTTCCTTATTTAATTAGCATTTTTTGTTTTAAGTAATTTTAATGAATAATAGATAGCAAAAGTATTACTGTACATTATTCAAAATATTCTAGAACAAAATATTCTAGAATTGTAATCAAACTCAACAAAATTATTACACTGTACCTAAATTAAATGGTCTCTGATGAAGTATTTGACTGTTCAGCCCTGAAATCTATATATTGAATTTATGTCATTATGAGTAAAATTAATTTAATTATTCCATAATAGTATTATTTATTTGAATATCAAAAACCTTATGAGTTTTATATTAACTGTTCTGTTGTTTGTCTAAAATCAAAACAACTAATTAATTAGGAAAATTTGTTATTAGGATTTATTAGTTTTTTTAATATTTTTGAGAAATAGTCAACAATGAGTGGTGTTAGTAGCAGTTAATATAAACACTGCACTGTAACATTCTTATCAATTCTATGTTTGGTTATTTATTTGTATTTTTGCAAATTTAAGTCCCGACCTCTTCTGAAAATGATCCGTTGGTGATTATTTCTTTGAAATCCTCCGCTGTGATAAAATTAAAGCAGTAAAATAATGGTATAGGTTATAACCCCACAATATTATTTTTGTTTTATACACATAATTATTGATGTTTTAATTAGATCATAACTTTTTATTCAAGCTCTCTCAAGAGATAGACAATCATTCTTCCTGTCTGAGGAAAAGGATTTTTGAGATCCTTTCTAGTAGAGGTTGGAGCCTAAATTCACATATGTTTTCTGTCATTACAAAGAAGGGAATAGATTTTTTCTCAATTAAAAATAAAAAACACAATTTCGCAACAGAGGTAACCAAACATAAAACTGATAATAAATATTACAGTACTGTGTTTTTCATAACTGTCACACAGTTAATCATGATTTTTTTAAGTACCATTTTTTTTGTGATTGCTAAGTTATCATAGTTAGAACATAATGTTTCTGTTTATTTTTCATGCTAAAGCATTACATTATGCTGTCCAAAATGTTTTTATTTCAGATCAATATCGTGGAATTGGGTAGGACTCCCACTCCTAATTCGATATATAGGATCAGAATTGTGATTCCTTAAACTTGTGTTGTTATTCATCAGAGTTAAATATAACCCCGGATGGATTTGTATTTCCTCTACATTGAAATAAAGAAGGTTAGTTAATATTTTATTTACTTTTTCCCAAACACAAGATGGCAGGCAATATTGATTAAATGGCTGTTGTTAAAGTCTGTATATAGTCACTGTTAACATTGGTTTTTGTGTAATAATTTTGTTGGGTATTGTTTCTACTTCCTATTTTAATGTCAAAACTGTGATTTAAAAATAATTAATTATATATTTGATTTTGTCATTGTAATTACTGTTATTATATAGTCTTTCTAATTTAAAGAGCTATAATGCTTGGATCTAATATACCTATGTCAAATTCTCTCTCTTCTATATTTTTATCACTCTAACTATATATCTGACTAAATATAGTTCAGAAATTACATGGTTGTTTACAACCCATAGATTGTGCTATCATTTTGTTGGTAGTGGTTGTTGATTGTATGAATTAAATTTTTCTTTGTTATATGAATGAAATAAATTACTTGTTATAAAGCCATTTTTATATGTCTCTTTGTGTATGTATTTGGTTTATTTATTTATGTTTTTTGTTTCAGATAATTTGAATAAAGTTATCAATAAAAATAACAAATCTAGTACTGAATCTGCAAGAGAAAGTTGTAAGGAGTTATCCAGTACAAATGAAGTTGATTTAGATGAAATAGATTCAACAGATGATGATAGTTTAACGCAAAATGAAATATATGAAATAGTGAAAAATAGCTCGACCTCCCTGGGCTTAAAAAGTGAAGACCTGCAATTCAAAGTTTCAGCTGACAGCTCTCATAAAAAGAATGATGGGAAAACTGAAGTGGACAAAGAATTAGAAGTTAATGACCAGGCCACGGAAAATGAATTGAGAAACAGTGAAATAGAATTGGAGCATGGGATTCTCCCACAAGACAGTTCCCATTGTCAGCTTCCATCTCCTCTATCTAGCTCTCTTCAACTAGCATCTATTTCAAGTTCAGAATTAAACAAAAGAGTTGATGGTAAAAATGAAACTGATTTAAAAATAAAAAGAGAAAAGTTTCCTGCTCATTTAGGCTCCATTTCAAGTACAGAATCAAACAAAACATTGGATTGTAAAAATGAAACTAACTTAAAAAATGGAAACAAACAGTTGCTTAATTCATCTAATACATCTGATATAAATAGTTCAATATTGCCTAGTAAACTTGATTATTCTAATAAAACTGTTTTTAGTTCCAAAGAAATAAAAAGTGAAAGTACTTTAAAAGATGCATCAGTTTCATCAGAATCTTCAATTACCCAAAATGTACTTGGTGACTCATTTCCTAAAGTTGGAGTAATTTCTGATATAGAATCATCTAGTGATTCTGAAGATTTCATTGAAGTTAGTGAAGATCTTAATTTGAGTATTAATGATGAGCCCAGTGCAATTAGTCCTTCAATTCCTACTCAAATAATAATTGATTCTACGGAAGAACTCAAAGATGATATGTTTTCTGACATATTTACAAATCCTGGTAATGACCAGTTACAGGATAACAAAATAGAAATAGACAAGGATAATTCTACCACCCTGAATAAAATTATTAAAGGCAGTTATGAGGACACTAAAGGAAGTGTTTTAGCTGATAGCAAATTCGCTGCAAAAGAAACAGTAAAAAGTTACAGTAAAACTGAATCAGTGCCTAATGAAATAAATACCACTGGATCTGGCACACTACAGGAGCAGCATCTTGTAAAAGCAGTTCCTCAGTTATCTGTCGATGAAATAATCACAATGAAAGTGAGTCCAGAACAAATATGTTATCTATTAGTTATTATATATTATACTGTAATATTACTATATTACATTATACTATTATATTATCTATGTGTGATTAAATTATTTCTTTAGAAAGATCTGGAACGTGAATCAGACAGTCTTAGGAATGAAGCTTTTAAGGAAGATCGTATCGCATCAACTATTACTGAGCAAATTATACAGGATGCCCAAGTAAAATTAAAAAAAAAATATATATATATATATTTATTTATTTGTTTGCTTTGTGTATTAATTACATCTACCAATATTTTGAAATTTTCATTTCAGCAACTACTACAGTTATTTGGAATACCATATATTATAGCCCCTCTGGAAGCTGAAGCACAGTGTGCTTATCTTGACCTTACCCACCAAACACAAGGAACAATAACAGATGATTCAGATATTTGGTTGTTTGGTGGCAGAACTGTTTATAAGAACTTTTTTGACCAGAAAAAATTTGTCTTGCAATTTAAATCGACTGATATATCAAGATGCCTGCGTAAGACTGCTATAATTTAATTTGTATTGTATGTTAGTGATATACATGAGAACAATCTATCTTTACTACATTTTTAAAAATATATTAGTATGCAAGTGGCTAAAGTTTAATATCATATAATTTATCTATTTTTCTTTACTTAAGTCAATAATAATCAAATAATTTAATTGATTTTACAGATATGGGGCGTGATGATATGATTATGCTTGCCCTCCTCAGCGGTAGTGACTATACCCCTGGATTAACTGGCGTTGGAGCAGTGACTGCTTTAGAAATTATAGCTCATTTCCCCCAAAATGAAAAAGAATCCACAATTTTGCAAAGATTATCCCACTTTTCTGATGATTACAAGAAGTCTAAACTGAAGCCTAATATATCATCCAAACTAAAAAAGATATCTATCTCCCAAGGTATTAATTATTTAATTATAATGATTCATGTTGACTCTGGTTAGAAGTTTACTCAATAATAAGAACTATTTTGGCTAACATAACATTTTTAACTCCTAACATGAATAATAATCCTATATGAGATTCATATATGAATAATAATCCTTTTAATTAAAAGTAAAAACCAAATTTTTGACAAGGGTATTTAATAGAGGAATTTGTGGAATTCAAATTTATTAAGTTTTTCTTTGTCCCTGGACTGCATCATTCAAATTATTCTTTTTAAGTTCACTTGATTCATTATAAGTCAAATATATAATGTATATTAAATATGTTTACCTAATGTATGATAAGTCAAATATTCACTTGAATAAATTTGTTTTTTTATATAAGTAAACAGAGTTTTTGATTTAGTGAAGAAATAATATTGGTTTTATATTAGATTTACTTTTACCTAATAAAAAAAATGTCAGCATGTATTGAAATTTCTTAGCCGGAGTATGATTTTTATACTTGAGTTATTATTTGCAAATGTTATTATATTATTGATAAATATTCATTCTCGAAAAACCATGAACAATTCTTTATATGAAAATTTAAATAATAAAGTGATTACATAATAGCTGATTCTATTCTGTACGATTCGTTGTCCTTGATTTAGCTTATGTATTTTTTGAAAATTTCCCATGACATTATTAATGACCATTGTTATAAATTTATTTGACCTTAAGCGAGGCTATATGACGTAATTAAGCATATTAGCAACTTTATCGGATACTAAGATTTTAACCATAACTTTCAAAGTATTAAGACTTATAATTTGAATTACTTGTCATATTGATAGTATCCTAGATAATTTTTCCAATATTAACATTCTTTGTTATCACGAATAATCCGATAAGCAGAAATCTATATTATCTGTAAATGTTCTTAAATGGTAATGGAATAAATAATTTTAAACTACCTCCAAAACATTAAAATGGCAATAACATTAGATTATATTCAATTTCATAATTTTTTTTTCTTCTTTCATCTAAGTATTACTTGTTTAAAATATTGAAATTGTTGACAAATATTACTTCTTATAGTTTCTAATTATATACACATTAGTTGAATAAATAGTACATTGTTGCTTAAGCTGTGAAAACTTGTAAGTCTGAAAAAATCAACTATGTAATTATAGTATTATTTAATTATAATATAAATAAATTAATATAGAGTTTACAACATAATGTCTTGAATAAGTCTGAGTTTTAGCCTGAGATGAAGTTGGATTTCCTTGTAAGGTATTACACATTTAACTGCTGGTAACTGGGAATGGAAATTTGTAAAACGTTAATAGAAACATTAGTAATAACCTTAATATTGTTTTTAAACAAGAATGGTTGTGTCTGGTTTTTCTATTGATGAGAGGAAAGAGCATTGCTAACCTTGCACAGGTCAGGGTTAGTTTAATATCGATATAATGATCCCACGTAAAATGAAATGAACTTCCAGGTTTCTTACGGCTTTGTTTGCTGGATTTCATTGCAATTCGTTACTGTTGAGGATCAACTCGGGTGAGTCTGATAGGTGTCTAATTGTTGACAACTAAGTGTCTAATTTTTGGAAGTACATTTTTGAATGTTCAGACTGATCATCCATTTAGTAAAGTATTTCTCTAGATCATTAAGGTTAGCCTGAATATAATGGGAATGTTAAATCTAATTCTATAAGAGTATTTGTGGTTATTATTGTGTCATTATGTTGGGAAAAACTGCCATGTTATCAGCGAACATAGCTATGGAGGTATGTGTAGAATGGATGATGTCCTTAGGATAAAAGTTAATGGGAATGGGGAAAAGAACTGAACCTTGTGGATCAACAGAATAGATTTTTCTGATGGTGGAATGTGTGTTATTTATTCTATATTCGATATTTATTCATTTAGACAAAATGGTCTTTAAATTTCAATGGATATTTTGAAAAATTTGTGATTTTCTTTGAGTCAACGCATTTTGGCTCTAAATCATAGTAATTTTTTATATGTTCATGTCTGTGACAGTTGGTACAAATTGGAATATCATTTTTTTTGTTTAGGTTCTTATTTAATTACTGCTGAAAATAAGTAGGTTTTTAATTTTTTTTAACAGAAGTCTATTATTTGTAGCATGTGAAGATATGGGTAGTATTCTTATAGAATTAGATTTAACATACCCATTATTATTATTTACTAGTACTTTCTGAACCAGGATTAAAGAAAATTATATTAAAATTAAAATAGAAAATATACAGTGTATTCCAGCATTTACTCTGTTTTTCCTTCTTTTAATACATATTCAACCATTATAAGGATACATAATCATGAGAGATAGTTGACTGTGAATGGCTTATACGAGGAGAAGATGGTTGGGGGTTCGGTCAAAATATAACACAAATAAGTTGAAATAACTTATTTAATCGTGCTAACGTTTCAGCCAGAATTTCTAGCCTTCATCAGGGCTAAGAACAGAACAAGATAACAACCAATGAATACAGAAAATAAAAAATAACATATAAACAGAATGACATAAAGTAAATAATTGTACAGAATAGAATTAATAAAATTAAAGTGATGAAAGAAGTGGAAAATAAAATGTATATATAGGTAATTGAACAAGTTTGTAAAATAACATAATTAATGAAATAAAATAAAAATTTAAGTTATATAATACAAAGAAATATGAATATTTTAGTTTCTTAATAATTTACAAATTAAAATTAGGGAAAGAAAAAATAAAATTGAGAGAAAATATATGTAATAAATGAAATATGTAACCATAATAATAGATAAAGAAGCAAAATATGAAGTTAAGTTTAACAATAGAAGTTAATAGAAAAAGAAAAAAAAAAATCTAGTTCTGCTCTTTGCCCCAATGAAGGCTAGAAATTCTGGCCAAAACGGCACGATTAAATAAGTTATTTCAACTTATTTGTGTTATATTTTGACCATACTCCCCAACCATCTTCTCCTCATTATAAGGATAATTGTATTGACATTGTTGTTTTGTTTTTTTAGCTGAATAAGAGTGCCGCGAATTTTTTTAAGGCTAAAAACGGTGCTATAGTCAAAAAAGTTTGGAAAGTAGTGTGCTGGTTTATATCAGAGTTCTTTTAAAAGTATTGGATGCTGGGTAAACCAATTATTTCTTTATCTGATTCCATTAAATATAGAAATAATTATACAAGTAAATATATAAATAAAACTGATTCGCTAGTCATTCTGATAAAATTACTTAAAATTTATCTAATAAATCTAAAATATTTTTTACAGTAATTGTAATAAACTTAATTATGCATTAATTTTAGGTTTTCCTAGTATAGAAGTTGTCAAGGCTTATTTGGAACCGCTTGTTGATCAGAGTACTGAACCTTTCTCTTGGCGTAAACCTAAGTTAGCTGAGTTAAGAAATTATGCTAGGGAAAAATTTGGTTGGAATGAGACCAGGACTGACAAAATGCTTCAGCCTGTTTTTGAAAATCTTAACAGAACCGAGGTAATAACAATTTGTCTTCAATAGAAGAATCATGCAATACATGTAGCAACATCTGTAGACAATAATCCTAAGACACATTTTAGGAAATTTTAGAGTTTTTAATAATAATTTTTTGGCCAATTTACATCAGTCTTTTAACTTTCAAATTTTAAGGAGTTGTGAGACAGTTAAGCATAAGATAATTGCAACTAAATTGCATTTATATTAAATCAAATTTATCGGATACAAATTCTGAGTAAAAATAAGTTTTACAATTTTAATACTATTTTTATTTTGTATCATTTAGCTATTACAACTAAAAATGTTCTGCCAATATATGTATTTCCTAGTATAAATACTCCACTTATTTAAATTTGTCTGTAGTGAATATCTTGGTTGGTAGTTTTTGATTCCAATCTCTGTTTGTTTTTGATATTTTATTATCCAAAAAAAAATGTTATAAAAAATGGATATTATTAAAGTCCCTCATTCAAAACTCAAGACAAACTGAGAGATAATAAAATTTTATATTGCATTACTGTGTCGTAAGCAGTAAAAATCAAAGTTGTAATGTACAAATCAATATTAAATGAACCAATATAGTAGTGTAGTGAAATACAAAACCCGAGAAAATTAATGTTGTAAAAAGAATTTTTACTTTAGATTATTTGTAAAATGATTTTTTTTGGTTATAAAATCTTAGGCACCTTTATTGTATGATTTGAATTGTATTATCAATTGCAGAAGGTATTTAAATTGAAAGTAGGTAAAATATTTGAAAATGACTGTAATACTCTTATTAGTTATTTGTCATTAGATTCATCCCTGGTTTGATAACCAAAATAAATCATCAAACTAATAATATAAAACACAAATCCAGGCTATACCATTAATTTTCCTATGATTTTCACCATATTATTGTATGGTTGACTCAATATTAGTTTGTACCCTATAACTTTGACTTATATAGCTTATAATGTAATAATGGCCTGCAAAATTTCATGTAAGTTATTTTATTTCCTTTAGTGTAAGACTCATAATAATAAAATATTTTTTTCTTAAAACCATCATTTTTCATTTTTAAATATTATTTTTTTTTTCGGGAATGGTAAACAATTAAAAACCCTTATTATATCCACATTCTGATAAGTTCTAAATAGCTGATGATCCCCATCATCTATGAATATTAGCTAACATTTTTTAGAAATTGTATGAAGGCTTAAAAGATAAGTTTGTAAAAAAGTTGATAAAAATCAGCTGTGTCATTCTACAAAGCTGACGCCTTTAATTCAGTAAAATTTCCTAAGAAATTGTTTTCTAAGTATTAAGAAATGTGTGTGCCAAGATTCCCCAAATTCAGTCTATTAGTTCTACAGATCTGATTTATCAACTTACCATTTCAATGGATTAATGAAAATGGAATCCATAATATGGATTGAGCTGCTTGTGATTTATTAAATATTTATATCTATTTTAGTTATAAATTTTAATTTTATTACATTAGAAATATTTAAAACATTCCAGGGTCAGGGGACATTGCATAGATATTTTGAATGGAATTTTGAAGGCATTGAAAATCAAATGAGCAAACGAGTTGAGAAGGCTGTTACTCTTTTAAAAACACCATCTTTATTGGATTCTCTCCCTAGTCATAGTAAAGCAAAAAAGCAGATAACTGGGCGCCCTAGTACAAGTACTGATTCATTTCAAACTAATACTAATTTGACAGTGAAAAGTAAAACTCCTGCACAGGTAAGGTTTATTTATATTGTTTCCTAGTCAATTGAAACCTTTTTCAAGTCAAATGTAACCTTCTTTATTTCAAATATAACCTATTCCATTATACTCTTGAAGGGAGAAATCTGTCTGGAAAAGTGAAGCCTACAAGATGGGCCTTATGATATACTGTGGGGGCATGGCACAAGAGTAAGAGCCAATCACTGGCTACCTTCTAATTCAGTTTAGATTACGATGATGGACATTCCTATAACATCGATGTAATCTGTGGTCCAAGGGTGTGATCCCTTCATTTTTCCTTTGATGGAGGGTAGTTTATGACACCCCTTAATTACAGCTTACAGGTTACACCTTTTCCAATTCAATTGGCTTATTCATCCAACTTTTTTTTGTTTATATATATATAGATTGATATCTATATTAAGTATAAATTTTAACTTTAGAGTTATATAAAAAAAATAAAAACATAATTACTGTTTGTTAGAGATGTTTATGATAGTTTGTTAGGTTTTCTTCGATCCTACAGGAAATAAAACCTCTAGGCCACATTCGAACCTGCACCATTGTATACTCGAGGTTGCTAAGGTTACCCCTCAGCTCCCTTGGCTACAAAATCTCAAAATCTTTTAAACAATATCATTACAGAATACAGTGGTAATTCAGAATGCATGTGGCCAGTCTCAAATCCAATTCAAAAAGTAGAATCAGGACTCCTAAAAGTCCAATAAAATAATAAAAGATCCCAATATTTAAGAATTCTTGAAATGTAATAATAAATCTAAATGAGTCTGCATAAAAAACCTCAGTAGAAAAAAAAAATCTTGTATGAATTAGCCAAAATTATTTGAAAAGTGATCATTATAATTACATTTAAATAATTAAAGGATTAAAATATAATATTTTTTAAATTAATTCAAGTCCAGTTGGGTTACAAATGAAATGGAAAAAGTTTTATTGGAAAGGTTACATTCGAAATAGAAAAGGTTTCAATATACTTGGAAATGCTATATGTACATTATTTTTTCCTAATAAAGTAGCATTCTTGTTAAATAAATAAAAGTGAAAATGGGGGAATTCCCTGAAAGGTCGATAAAGCAAAGTATAAATAGTTGAAATAAAGGAAGAAATGTTTTATACAAATTTAATGAATTAAAACCTAATTCTTACAGATAAAATTATATGTTAGTTTTGTTATTAATTGTTTGATTTTTTGCAGATAGCCAGGGAAAAAGCTGCTAAAAAGATTAAAGAACTGAAAAAACAAGGAAAATTTAAATCTAGAGGAAACAATAAAAAATAACTAGTTTATATGTATAGAAGTTTTGATAATTTAAATATATGCTTTTTTTAATATTTATTGTATCTTCTCCTAGTGAGATAAGTTTATGAAATAAATTGTTAAAAGTCATCGATATTTTTTTCAATTATTTATGATTGTAAATTAATATTGTATAAAATAAATTATTTTTTAAGAATAGCAGGTATTACAGATCATATGGTTTCTTTTTAAATTTTTCACCATCCCTCCATCTTACATGTCCAACCTCCATTAAAAGTACTCAAAGAGGGTCAATAGTGATTAGAAGTCAGTAAGTAATCATTTATCTAGTATATAATAAAGTGCAAACATTATTATTTCAATTAATAGTACTATATCATTATTTCTTGCTCAGATGGCTAAGGAAAATATGGTTATCAGTCAAATATAAATTTTTGAGTTCTTGCTTCTTTTACATGACAAGCCTATTATACAATGTGTTCAAATTTTAAGAGCTCTATTTTTCATTCTAATTGATTTTTTCAAAGCTTTGTTTGGTAAAAAAAATTGACTTCAATTTTACATGGGTGAGGAAATAGAAATGGATTATTTAAATAATTAAGTCTGCTTATAAACCATATTGGTGTTTGGTAGGGTAAAGAAAAATCAAGTTCTATAAACTGTTTTACATTATTGTGGTCAGTAAAATTTAGTAGCAACTAAATTAAATATTCTCTATTCTTTGTATCATGTATTTAGCTGATCGTTAATTGAAATTAATTATTTACAATACTCCCAGTTTCACAGGCTTCTTACTACATAAATTATTCTTGCTAAAATGATTGATTATGTAATAGAGAGAGAAAATAATGATTAATTAAGTTAAATTAAATTACAGATATTGTGATAAAATAAATTTATTTTTGTAAAAAAATATTAAACATTAAGATAGTAAATTATTTATATGTTGTAATTACTGAAATTCGGGCTTTTCAGTTACCATAATTAATTTTCTTTCATTAGGATTATTATTGCTTAAGCAATTAACATCTACAATAATAATAATTGTTACAATAAATAGTATCTAATATTTCAGTAAGTTTCTGTGATTCCACCATATCGCTCTCCTTTACTATCACTCATCAGTGGGAAGTTTGTTTCTTCTTCTTCATAATCCTCTGTAGGGTGGGAGCAACGTGAAGTAAAAAACATTGTTGCTACCAATGCCTAAACAAGTAAAAATGGGCATTAAAAATTGCTTTGCGACTAATTATTTTGTAACCAAGCAATCTACAATTGACTTTTGATTCCATATTCACAGGATTTTTAAATGAAAAATTAGATTCCCTTCTAGTCAACCCATGGATAATTATAAAATAAAACCTAAAAAATACATGAAAACCAAGACCATCACTTGGAATTAAAGTTACATCCAGTAACTTGATTTGAGATTCAAGAGATGAAAATTTGTTAAAACTGATCATTAATGTGTATCATATGAAAACAAAATTGAAATGGATCAAATAAAAATGAGAAATATTAATCTTAATAAATAAAAACTTACAGTAGCTATTGAGAGAATGGCCATAACTGTGGTACAGACAGGAAAGCCAAAATATTCAGATAGAACTCCCCCTAAAGCAGGCCCAGTCATGTCGCTGTAAATTAAGATAATATAAAAAAAAATGCAGGTCATAATTTACAATTTCATAAGTTATAAACAAGGTCAGGATTTCTATGCAGTAAAAAAAAAAAAAAATATGCTGCTAAAAATCTTTAAATACACAGTAAGACAGCTAAAATATACTAATATGCTAACAAAAGGTCCTGAATAAAGAAATTAATATCAGAAGCGATTAAAAATTAATTAATTTATAATTTAATTAATATTAATTTTTGCCTTATTATTATAAACTAAAAATATGCTAATAATTAAAACATGTAATTAACTTAAAAATTAAAAACATAATATGATGAAACACTTTCTAAACTAAGATATCGAAATTATAAAAACTTGTAATTAGTAACACTAAAGAAAACCAACAATCATTGGACTAATTGAGGGTAATCAAACAAAATTAATAGCAATATAATGAAAACAAATTATATGTTATAGGAAGATAGTCCTGGTGGCAGTTAATAAAGGTACATGATAGTAAAAAAATTTTTTTTTACTATCATGTACCTACTATCAACTATTATTGATCGCCACCTAGACCATCTTCCTACAATCTATTATATGCGGTCATTATTAATCTTCCATAACAAACAAGAAACTGAAAATTACCTGATACAAATGTAATTAAACAAAGAGACAAGACATAGTATCAAACAGACTATATTAAAAATGCGATAGTTTTAGTTTTGGAGCTAAACATAAAAAATATTTATAAGATCAAAATAAAGAAAATCCGAGAGACCAATTCAGTTAAACAACTTCATTTGAATTTCAGAGGGATTGTGTCATTTAGGTAATTTCTTGTAATATATAAAAACAATTTATGGTGAAGTTACATATGTAACAGAAAGAAAGATAATAACAAAGCACCCCTGTATTTAGTGACATGTTGATCGATCTGTGACTTTCTTTCACTTAAAATATGTTTTGAGTGATATTTGCAATAAACAATTTTTACCAAAAGTTGTTTAAACTTTGTTTTTAGACGAGTTAATCCAAGAATTTAACTTTGAACTAAATGACGCACTCACTTTTAGCATCAATAATTGATAATACAAGTCATTAGAAAAGTTAGCAACAAACAAAACTTGAAGTGGGGTGTAATATTTAAAATGGACACAAAGGAGAAGTGAAATTTCTGGAAATGAAAAAATCCAAATCTATTGTTAGATGTGAATTATTGAAAGTAGCTTCTATTATATTGTCATATTACTAGTTATTAGTAATTAAATAAAAACTTTCAATAGTAATCGGTAATTTAGTATTCATTGTTTATTATTTCTATAAAACTATAATAGTCAAAATATGCATTTAACATCAAATATGCAAATAAAACTTGGTTAATTGTGCCTGGGCTCACTGATTCGTAAAGATGTTATATCAGTGTCTAAAAAAAAAAAAATCACGCAAACAAAATATACAATCACATAAAAAGCCTCGGTTATAAAGTAAGGCAATTTACATGCACATACACACATAAAGTTATTTTAATAATATATCTTAATCTCAAGTTTTCGTGTACTAATGACAAGAAAATCAATTTAAAAAAAATTCATATATTAAAAATATTTTAACAATAGTTGATCATTAATAAATTCATTTTTCAATTACTTTCACAAGATATAATGTGAAACTTTTGTTTTTTTGGAAGTTTAAAACATCTTTTTCAAGTTATCTGATCGCATTTTAGTTTTGTTTTTAATAACCCTAACAGAATATAAAATGTTTATTAAATATACAATTTTAATGAATCTTTAAAATATTTAAGGTCATGTTAAGGAAATTTTATATTTGATTATTTATTTAGTTTGTATATGTAGTATGAATGTGAATCAATCAGCATTTTATGGCCATTTAGTTAGATATTGTAACATTTAGAAATAAATCTTTTTAGAATACTTTAAAAAACTTTTAATTGAAGTATAAATTTGTTTACTTATTTTAATTACTTGTTGAAACAAGTTATTCTTTCAATCTTAAATAAATAATAACATGCAATGAAAGATTTTCATGATATGTATTTGGCCAGAATGCTAAAATTTTAATCTGTAACAACACTTAATCTGTAATTTTAATCTTCAGAAAATGTAAATTAGTAGTAAGAACTTTCAATTAATATAGTATTCTCCAAGCACAAAATATAGGTCACACAGGTCTTATATATTTATTTATTTTTATCATAAATTTATTTAAGTTAAGATATAATGACCCATATATATGAATGATCGATAACATATAAACATAATATAAGAAATTAATTCACCCTAGAGAGTACATGCAAGACCAAACTCCAGCGACTATACTATAGGTTGTCAATTCTCTCCTTAAACCATTTTCCCTGAAATCAGTGAAATATATGGTTACAGTTTAATCTAAGATTATGTATAAATACATAGTATGGTATCATAAGTAACAATTATGTATACAGTTGATTATATTAACAGCACTCTATGAAAAAGGAATGGTTAACATTGAAAATGTAATATTAATACTTAATTGAAGTTTTATTCTCATGATATTTTGTTTACCTGAGGCCAAACAACAGTAACTTGGGCTCAATTCTGAATCACACCTGAACTCAAGTACCAATATTTTCTATTAAATCTGTGATTATCATTCAATGATAATAATAATGCTAATTATTTTCATTGTAGCAATTTAATTTAGAATTACTTAACTTAATTATATCTAAATTTGAGCTTTACAGAAAAATGTAAAGAGAAATTTACTGGGATTGTTCCACCTTTAGTGAAAAATGCAAATAGATATCTACATGTAGTTGCAGATCTCTGAGAACTTGGGGTTATAACTTAAAGTGGATTGCTTTGTAAGAGCTCATTTACCTGAAAAAAGTTGGTCAGTCCAGGAAGGTATCAAGCATAGGTTGGCACAACATGCCAACTCAATGAACAACAGTAACAGCTACTTTATGGATCCATAATCCATGGATATATGGATATATTATCCATTTAGAGAATAATGAAATTCATTTATATTTTAGTTCATTTAATCATAATAACCAAAGCTAATGATATCACTTACTCAGCACATTTCAATATTGCTTTAAATGTAGGCATTAATGTCAAAGCTACAGATATTCCTATAATACATAAACCCAGTATGTCCATCAAAAGAGATCTAAAATAAAACAATATAGTTAGCATTTAAACCGTAAAATTTAACATAGTAATAGGTGAAATATAAAGAATATGTATTTACGTTTGCATTTCTAATAAAGGAGATGGTCCCAACATTAGTAGACCAACCGCTGACAACAATAAGCCTATAACCATCATACTCCAATGATTATCCAGCCGGTCAGCAGCCCATCCCCAAAGGGGACTGAAGATACCGTATAGAGCAGCGAACAAAAGGAATATTAGTCCAATATGGTAACTTGAAAGGTTCAGCTAAAAACGTTAAATGTAAAAATAAACATTTATTTCATTAAAAGATTATTATCTGACCATATGTAATTAATGAAGGAAGAAGATACAGATGTCATTCATAAAAGGTTGTTCTAAACATTACAAAAACAATTAATCAAACACCAATGTTTCAGCCATTGTTCATCCCACATGGTTGTCATTACTATGCTGTCTATAGATAACACTAGTTTACTGTGAACAACTTTAGCCCTGCATGTATAGAAGTAATTATTTTAAGATAAATAGAGTTACTAAAGAAATAAGGCACTTAAAGAAATCACTTTGATTACCTCTAATCAAATTAACAACAATAAGGGTAGATTACACACAGAGATATTTCTGTCTGCAATATCATATGTAATAAATAAATGAGAGTCCTCCATGAATATTTATTGATATTTGAAATTATAAAAAAAATAAAATAAATAAAAACATTATACAGAGTTTAAGGTAAGAAAATTATTTTTGGTCTTCTGGTGCGCTCTGTATAGTGTCTCATGGAGGAAGCAAGTTGCTTTGGATCCACGCCTGGTGATGATAGAGAATGGTGATGATGGGTTCACCATGGCCTAGCTCTCGAAACACAGGTTGAGGTTTCTCTCGAGCTTGGTAACCCCATATCACCAGGATAGAAACCATTTCAGTAATATGAATACTTAGCATCGTTTTCAATTTAAATTTTGAAAAAATTTTGCCCTGAGTGGTATGGTGATGGTGGATAAATTTGCAATGAAAGCTGATAATAGATAACTTTGCCTGAAAAAATTCTCATTTCTTCCGGATTAAAGAGCAAAGATAAGTTTAGAATAGCTTCAGTATATGCTTTTTTATCCGTTCTTCAATCCAGCTGCATATAGATGCAGATAGACTTCATAGTATACATACACTATAGAGTGTATGTATACTATGAAGTCTATTCGATGAAAAAGAAACCCACTTTTAGCTCTACAATGCTTTAAACCAGACTTTTCAGGACCCTTAAATGTTTATTTTAGTGCTCGAATCATCCTTTTATCACATGTTGCGTTCTAAAACTTTTTTTATACATCACTACCAGATAGGAGGAATGCTGGGAACACCATACTGCCCCTTTCTCTACCCTTAAAGGAGAATTCAAGTAGGAAAAAATTGGGTGTTGATTTTCTGAAAGATCGTAAAATATTAATCAATTTTAATTTTTTATGCAGTGAAATTGTTATATGTTAGTAAAATGCTTCACAACTAAAACTGTAAGTATAACAGAAGAGGTGAAATTATTCTTTGGATAAAGCTGAATACTGCCGATAAATCTATTCTATTCATTAACAATTAACTACTTACCCTACTTAAATGTGGTTCCAAAGTAGGGTCCAAAAATGACCAGGTGTTTGATGCAACAACAATAATAGATCCTATTATAGAGACAGCAGGAATTTTAAACAGTTTTCCAAATGAGGCATGGTGTGTACCTTTACTTGAACCTGTAAAAGATATGAATCAACATTTAAATTAGTAAAAATTTAATATAAAATACACATATTTTACTGATCATTTAAAATTATTTACCATTTATGGATGGAATCATATTCCAATTGGTAGGTATCAAAAGAACCATAAGAAATCCTAATGAATAAAATGGTAAGCCAAAGCCTCCAACCTGCATAATAAAATAATATAATTTTTAATATTCAATAAAGATGAATGTTAATTAATTTTTACACTCTATTATATTTGTATTATTTTTTGTACAACCATTCTTCTGTTTATATGATGGTAAATAAATTATGGTAACTAATTAATTGATATAGTCATTGATCATACTTTATTACAACTTCAAAGTCATGCCCACTATAAGCTTATAATGACGACTCGATATCTGCTTCAATATTGATAGGAATTTTAATAGAGATCACATTGCACACTCACGGAGTGGCATATTCTTCCATTCTACTCGGCTCAGGGATATTTCACATACAACAAGATGGCTTGATATAATTTGATTACAAACCTATTGAAAATCTAGGGTTTCAATCAAAACACAACAATTAGATTTCCTGAGGGTATGGCGTTTTAAATCAGTGCAGGGTCATTAACCCTGTTGTAACACTC
This sequence comes from Halyomorpha halys, assembly GCF_000696795.3. Lineage (NCBI taxonomy): Eukaryota > Metazoa > Arthropoda > Insecta > Hemiptera > Pentatomidae > Halyomorpha > Halyomorpha halys. Next base: position 116,366 of record NW_027109698.1, read on the forward strand.
ATGAATGAAAGCCTTATGTATCTACAAGCTACAATCAATTTAAGTATTTTCTATTTTTTTTTTTATGAGTATCTTCATAACAACTATTTATAAACTGGCTCAGTAGAAGATCGGTGTAGACATTAGTAACAATCAACCAATAGGGGAGCCATCGCATAGATATATACCACATACCGCTCAAACTTCAAAAAATCGTCAACAAAAAAACGTAAGCAAGCAGAATACAGATCAATTCATCAACTGAGACAATTAAGTATACAAATATTTCAATGTTTTATAAAACTGTTACTTATCCTTAAGATGAGATAAATAGCTTTTTAAAGCTCATCAATGTAAGGGCATCTACCAATATAGCAGAAATATTAAAAAAGTACAATAGGTAACTGAAACAAAGTATTATTAGGATAAACATATCTGTACTTTATAAATTAATATATTTAAGATATATTTATACTGGTGAATATATTTAATAATATATTCAGTTCAGAATTGAACTACTGACTCAAATAATAGTTCCAGAAAAACCTTTATGCTATAAGCAATGTTTTTATAATAAAATTAATTATAAAATAATTTAAAAATATTTTATTACAGCATAGAGCATGCCACCGATAGCAGGTCCAGCACTCATTCCCAAACCCATAGCAGTCTCAAGAATACCCTACACATATAAAAAAGATTAATAAAAAAATATCTTTGCTGTTTTTTGTAATAATCATAAGTTACAAACCAAGACTGCACTGATGTTATCGGGAAATATTTCAACAACAAATACAAAACTTGCAGTGGAATAAGCACTAGCGCCCACAGCCTCTAGAGTTCTTATCAAGAAACAAAAAATCGTAAAAACAGTATAATTATGTATGTAAGGCAGGAGGCTGCAAGAGAACAAAATATATATATATATAATTAATATAGCTATTAAACAACATATATAAAATAGTAATATATAATATAATTTATTAGTTTTGAGAATATGCCATCATAAAAACACCATTACCCAAAAAGTATGTTGCATCCTCCAGCTAAAAACATCCCAGACATGAATAAGAACTTTGCACCAACTGCAGGCAACTAAAAATATATATAAAAAGTAATTTTTAATAAAATATAGTAATCAGATATAAAAACAAAAACTAAATAATGTTTTATTTTGAACAATATTTATTTTTAAAGAGAGTAGATGAGCTATAAATAAAGTTGCAATAATTATGGCCCAATAATATACAAATAAATCAACTATTCATGAAGGTATTCAAAAGGAAAGTTTAACAAATGATTTTTAAGTTATGTTGTACTTAACTATTTAAAAAAAAAATTGACAATCATCTTTTAACAAAATTCTTCATTTTTTAAAAATTATAATACTCTTATTATTGGTCCATGTAGAGCTAGATGAGAAAAAAAATTATGTATTTTGAAACACCTAATAGGTTTTAATTAAAACAATATTGGAAAGCGCAAAATTGTACTTATGTATCAGAATACTTCAAAACTTTTATTTTTCAATATGAACAGAATAATGAATGATTATAAATTTGGATTGATCAAACTAAGCACAAATAAATATAAATATATTAAAATAATCTTTTTTTTAAAAAAAAGATAGTCTAGGACATGTTGGTTAAAATAGAACTGAAAAATTTGTGCTCTTGTAAAGTTTATTAAGGGCCTTTACACTGTAGTAAACCATCTCTACAACACTCTAATTCATTTAATAAAATTTTTAAAAAATGACAATAATATCCCAAATCTTTCAATCTCTCTAGTTTTTCCAAGAGTGTGTGTTTGGATTTAATTCGAAAACAATAATAAATAAAGAATTAAGAACTTTAAAATAATGTATTGTAGTAGAATATTCCAAGGATGGGTAGGATTAAAGTATTTTAATGACATGTGATGTTTCTAATAAATTACAGTCCTTATAATAAACATAAATAATATATTGGAAGATTGTTGATTGACCGTGTGTATAGATGAATGGAATATGGTCCGGGTGCGGTAAAAAAAAAACTCAAATAGTATAATTCTACTATTTGAGTTGTTTTTTTTTACCCCACCTGGACCATATTCCATTCATAAATAATATATTCTTCTGGCCTTAGCCTGAGACCATTAGGACATTAAACAAATTATAACTATCAACTTAAATCATTTTGTTTACAACTGCAGCTAGTTTCTACCAATGATATAGTTACCAAAAAATGATAATATAAAATGGAGTGAAGGGAAGGAGAAGATAACTCACGGAGATAAAATCCCCAGTACAACAAGCATCCAGGCATATTTCAAGCTAGATAATTATTAATCTTTATATTGATAACAACAAATTATGATATAATATAATATAATGAAATATGAAATTATGATATAATTTCGTTTTTATAGGGCTAAAACATAATTTAAACAATATAAATTATGTTTTAGCCCTATAAAACTATATATTATATATTAACAAAATATTCTAGACCAAAGGGTTTTCTGGAAACAATAAATGCATACACTTGTATTAAATCACTGATAATACTTACAATTTTACCAAAAATTGGAGATGTGGCAAAAACTACTAATGCATAAAAACTAAATACAAATCCTGAGACAGAGGTGCTCATTCCCTTTAAAGCAGCCTGTAAAGATAAACATTTTAGTTTCATTGTGACTTAAATGATATAAGTAGAAAAACTAACATAAACAAAACAATAAAATTACAATACCTCTTTTGGAAAAAATGGAGCCATTACTGACATTGAGCAAAAACTAATAAATTCAGCAAGAGAAAGAGTAAATAAAACAAAAATTTGCTCTTTTGTGAATTTACAAAGGACAGAAGGTTTTGGGTGCCTTTGAGTTCTAAGAAGGCGATCCCTGGATCTAAATAAAAAGTAAAACACACATACTTATTCTCAATAGTTAACTTAATTTAATTTAATTTAGTAACAATATATTCAAATTATAACTTACCTGAAAAGTTCTCCATTTGCACACTGTTCAGTCAGGGAATTCTGCATAAAAACAGAATTTGATTCTGATTTGGATCGCATTCTTCTTGGAAGGGAGGTGTTTCTGCTACCCTTGTCATCTTTATGCTTAAGGTTTCCTCCAGAGCTACAAGTAATTCATTTTATTCTCAATATGATCAGGAGAAGGCATGCTTCAGAAGAAAGAATATATTTTATGTAAAGCGTAACTAAAGATCAATATTGAGTTTAGTAGTATCTTCCACATAGAGCAAAGTAATTTAATGTTACAATGAACCCAGTTGATATCTAAATTGTAAATATAAGACTCCATGTGTTATTACTGTTCTCATGCAAGAATATTCATAAACAAATATGGTGATCTTGTAACTGAACTTATCCAACTTGAATCATACTATGAAAAATGGTATGCTAATACAAATTTGTTTTTCAAAAATACCAGTCAATCATGGATCTGATCTTTGCTTTTTAGAAGATTGATATTAAGATGAGGTGACAAAGTGGCTGTTAGCTGATAGGACTAACATATTCTTAACTGATAAATTAAATGTCTATCAGAAAATTGTTATCTTTAATCCAGATAACAAATAAGTTATGTAAGAGAAAATCCACTAAAGCAAAGAATGGTTTGAAGCTATGAGACTGGACTGTGGCTGAGTGAGTTGAGCAATCCCGAGACTGCAGCAGTGCGGGCTTGATTCCAATATTACATCACTTAACCCTCTACTGGGTTTTCCATACTTGAAACCCATAGCAATTTATATAGAACACCGCTATATTTAAAAGCAATGTTCCCAACTAAAAGAGGATTTAAATTCTCTGGATTTGTTTCTTCAAATGTGAATATTTCCACAGATGATGAGTAATTCCCATCATCAGTGAAGAATAAGCCATTGGCATTAGAAAACGGAATGATTAATAGATGAATGTTCTTTGGTAGCTGAAATAGCCACACAGCTGGTAGACCAAATTCTGACCTTTCCCACGGATGATAGAAAAGTTTCCTCAACATCTGCTATCCTAGTGACTTCAGAAGCAAGCCTTTCATACAGTACAACAGTGGAAAGAAGGGCAACTGCAGAAAAGTCCCCAACTTGATCCATCGGATAAACTGTTAATGTCAAGAAAAACTAGATATTATATCTGCTAAAAACAGAGAAGGGAATATGCCCAATATATAAAAAAAGAATGAAATGAAAACTAAACCTCATCTAAGGAAGCTGATAATTTTAGTTAATATTTTTTAAAATGATCCAAAGATATGAAAGTTAGCCAATAATAATTGGCTATAAGTGCTGGTTACCACTACCATACAGAAATAGAAAACTGTGGCCAGGCCTTCAAATACATCCAGAGCTGGGAGACATCTAGACTAAAAGATTATCTACAATTGTTTTCTACATATAACATAAAGTAAACGAGCAGGAGAATAGAAGTCATTAAAAAATGTATTTCTTGCTTTATTAATATAGTTCATATTGTAAATATTTGCCCAATGTACACATTTTTGTTTAAAAATAATAATTACAGAGTTTATATATACATCTTAGTTGTTATTACATGGTCAAAGATAGAACACTCCCTCGTAAAACTCCTTACTCAAAATATATATATATACCTACTGCAGAGAGAAGTGAAGATGATATTCATGCATTCTGGTAAGGGTTCACTTACAGACATAGCATTGGAAATTTAATGAAAATTTGTCAATGGTACACCTTTCCTTACATTATCTGGCTACAACTAGCTATTTAACTTTGTGAATATTTATGAGTCTATATCCATACTTCTGCTATATACCTCCTTGAAGATGATAAAAAACAGTTCGGCAGTTTAACAGAATGAAAGATGAATGGAAACAAAGGACAATGATAGGTAGACTTTTTTGAACTTGCCCAACACCAAAAACAATTCCCAACCTTAGCCAGTTGTAGAAAAAAGAAAGAAATGGAAAAGGTAATTTCATAAGGTAACTTATGACCTAATAAAACCTATTACATGCTAACTAATAACACCTACAGGACCTTTTTTTTTAAAATAAATGGTGACCAAAATCTTAAATGAACAAGATAAATTATTTTATATTGAATAGAATCAGGGAAGTATTGGTGTGCAAGAATAAAACTAGGGTGGTTATTCCTGATAGATTTTGTTTATTTACAGAGAGAATTATTTCAACAAGTCTTCTGAATATAATTGCCAAGGTAGAAAAAATTTATTAAGTACATACACATTCTTTAAACAACAAAAGAATCCTGCATTTCTACTATTTTGATAATCCTTCAAACATATAGAAACTCAGATAAATTATTAATAATCATGATACAATGAAGATGTCCATATCCATAGAAATTTTATAATTTAGCTCTAATAATTATTAGTTTCATATTTTACATAACAATTTTTACAACAAAAAGGTTCTTATAATTTCATAATTAATAATTTTGCTATTGAATTTGACACTTGATAACAGCCTTCAGAAAATTTTAATTTTTTATTTTTATCTTTTAGATCTAAAATATCTAGAATAAGCAATTATAATTTTAATAAAGAATAGTTAAGCGTGTTATCTTAATTTTCACCTTATCAAGGTAATTTATTACTTTGGTAATTATAATAAATTAGTGAAAACAAACGATGTCTCTATAATTTTAAATATTCACTAAAACCTTCTGAATTTACAACAAAAAAAATTTATTATTTAAAAAAAAGTCTATTAGTTTATACTTTTTCACAGGACTAGAAATAATTAAATATCATGAAAGGAAATATTTCATGGTCACCTAAATTCCACTCATAATTTCAAATAATTTATAAAAGATCAATTCAATCTCATCTTAAAAATTAGTTTCTTTTTTTTAAATTTACATATCATAGTAAATTACCAAATAACTGAGAGTGATTTATTCATTATAATTCAAAATAAGACCAGAATAAATAATCATTTGGTGAATTAATAACAAGAAAGTAACTAACTTAAAACATCCATAAAAATCATTAATTTTATAAAAAACTTAACCTGAGATGTGGCTGAGCAGGAGACATGAAAAAGATTTATCTTAATTTGTATAAGACACTTGGATACTTGAGTTCAAAGAGTGAGGGAACAAATGTTTACTTTAATTTTATTGACACTGATAAAATATTACTATGAGCAGAGTAATATCATTCGGAAGCCACTTAAATAACAGGAAAATCCAATGTATCTCTTTAATTAATATTTATAAAAGAAAAGAGATTTTGACTGAAATAACCAACACTATAATAAATTCCATTCTAATTATGGTGCTTTAACAGAGTACTAGTAACAAATGTAACTCTTATTTTGCTATGAAAGGGTAATGACTAACACACATAGTTATTAATTTTTATTCATTAAAAAAAATTTGAATTTACATAAGTTAAACAATCTAAATATTATGAGACAGACTCAGAGGAAAAAATAATGCTTTTTTTTACTTAATTTTATATATATATATTTAAAATATGTACATATATTTTTTAATTCAAGAGACTTCTTCATCAGTGTCCAATTGGTCTTCTGACAATTCTTCCCACTTGTCTTCTGATTCACTTCCTTCACCATCCAACATTAAGCTTTCCCTTTCATCTGAGGAGTCTGATAAAAAATAAACAGTTATAAATGATAGATAACTAACTACAAAATTAATTAATTAAAACAAAATAAGTAATTCATTTCATTTTGATCTGAAAGAATGTATCATGATAAATCCTTTAGTCTCAGTGCTTACTGCATAAGCGACACAAACATGAAATAATATATAAATAACAAAATTGAAGAGAACTTTTCCAAGAAAGTTTAGCATATCAAGTTACCTAGTATACTAATAATCATTCCTCTGAGGCATATTCAAAGAATAAAGAATTAAAAAACTGTTAGACACATAAATCTAACTCATCAATACATGAAAGTTTCCACATTCATAAAAATCTATTACAGAGTTTGTATGAGTCAATGGATTAATTTCCGAGAAACTAAAAAAAAATCTTTGGACCAATATTTTATAGCAGAATTATTGAATTAAATATATTCAACTATACTAAATATTCAGCAATTTCTTTTCTGTATTGCTCCTGAAAAAAAATTACTTCATACTTTTTGGTCATCAAAGACAGCTTCACAAGAAACATTTTTTGTTCTTTGAATCGAAGATCAAGGAATAAGCACTTTAATGGATTGTGCAGATGTTTTGAATCTGAGATCACTAGAATTAGTGATATCCAGGAGGCATATGTGCTTTCTACGGGAAAGGGTTTGCTATAGTAAGATAGTTTGTGAGTGGATGTGAGAAGTGCAGTTACCAATTGCTTAGTCATAGTTAAAATAATTTTCAAAAGGTTTTAAGGAATATTGTACACAAACTTATGGCACATTAAAAAATTATATGTAACTAATAAACTACATAAAAATTACTAACATTATTTTATTTGGAACTGAAATACACACAACTGCTAAGGTTTAATTTATGAATTTTATTATTAATGAAATAGTCAAGTCCTAAAATATATCAATAACCTTTTCAAGGAGGTTTTAATTAATTAAAAAAAACTGAGTTATAACACTCTTTTCTGTATCATTACCTGGATCAATCATAAGCAAATCTACCCTCTACTTATCCCTCCTACAACTTTGGCATGATTGGAAAGAAAAAAATATGATACCAAACCATACCAGATTCACCAACTACAATCATATCAAAATAAATACTCTCTTGTTAAATAATATAATTATAATGAATAGCTCACTTATAGTTATCATGGAAACACATAATAAATTCAGGTTAATTGTTTTTTTAACCCAATAACAGATCATACTTAATTATTTCTTGAAATTTACAACTGTATTTTAACTAAAAATATAACAAGTTAATGTTATGTGAATAATAGGACATGATACAGACTCATCTAGTACTTATTGGTATCACTCTAATTAACATTTCTACATTAGGTCTCGAAGCCATCTTCTATTCAGGTGATTCAGGGATTATTAGGAATAGAAAAAATAAAAAATGTTTGGGTTTACAAATGGATATATTTGGGACCTAAGGAACATTAAGGATTGGACACAAGGAATTCAATAGTTTTAGAGGAACCCCAAAGCCCGACTCTTATTCCAAACAGGTTTTATTGTGGTCATGTAAATCAGTCATTCGTAATTGTTTGGAAGCTTGGACCATTGCCTAATATCAGCAGAAATCAACTAGCAGTTTCCAGTCTTTTCAGTTTTGTATGAGGATTTTAAGTCAGTCGTTTGTCCATACTTAGTGTCCAAAGTAACGGATCTGTTTGATAGGAATAATTGAAATATTATTAAAGGATACTGGCTTGTAGGTTTATTATGAAGGGTAAAGATGATATGCACTTGTCATACATAAACAGATATTTTAGACTACCGAAATTCGGGTGTTGTTTTGCAGACCAGATTTTTAGGATTTCTACTATGTCATTGCCTACATGAGTACAGGTTATGTTAGTAAGATTTTCTTTTTTAAATTTATCAGCGGTCTTGGTCTGTTTGTGTATGGAGTAAATCTGCAAATTTTTTTAAGTACAAGCGAAAACCTTAAAGGCATGGTTGAGACTCAGTGAAAGGTGCTCTAAGCTTCACTGTTATAAACATTTAACGTGTAACAGTGTTTGTCTGCATTCCTGATAATCTTATAAATTCCCTGTACCTCAAAACAGTTTTCTACGAACATACAGGCAAGACCAGGGGGTTTCAATGAAAAATCTGGGGTCTGTCTAAAATATTAAATCAAAATGTGTTAGATCAGTTATTAGGTTTTAGCGAGTACAATACTGTGAATATTTAGGGAAAGGTTAGTCTTACTGCTTAACTGTTAAACAGAAAGGATATTATCCAGTAGGGCAAATTATTTACTTATAAAATAAACTGTTATTTCAATGCAACCATAATCAAGCATGTAAGTTTACCACTTGCGTGAGCTGAATAGACTTTCTGATATATTAATAATAATAATAAATCATTAATATATTAGTTTGTAAAAGTAAAAATGTTTCCTTCCCTAATATCGTTAATAATTCAAATTTCAAAGGATAGATATCTAAAATGAGAGTACTTGTAGTATTGTGGTGTACTAGAAGTATTGAATTAGCACATACTGACATTTTTATCTTCTCAATTCTTAAAAAATTATGTAACTTATAAATTTACCGTGAGAGTATCTTATAAGATACAAACATGAATTTTTTTTTTTTTTATGTGTAAACGTTAATATTAAAAGGCATAAGTAAAAAAAAAATCCAAAGATTTTTCATTTGTCCCTATCAAGAGTTACATATAATAATATACAGTACCTTCTTCTTGATAAAAGAGAACAGAGTCCTCATTTTTAGGAGATTGGTCTTGAGGAGAGTCTAATTGAGAAATTATATGCTCCAGCCTCCCAGAGAGGCCTCTAAGAGGACCAAGTACAGCAAGCCTACTTTCAATGAGCGCCTGCAGGGAGGCCAGTAGCCCGGATGTATTGCCATTGGCTAATAACTGACTGGAATGTTGCCTCAACACACCTTTCAGCCACATGCACCCCACTATACTCCTAAAGGTTAAGAAAATATTATTTTAAACATTAATTCTATAGAAACAATAAATAAAAAAAAACACATAAAGGTATCTAGTAAATTTCCTCTAATCACAAATTTTGAAAAACAAAACATCTAATTCAAAAAGCATCAGCAATTTAAGAGTTTAATTAGAATACTCACGAAAAAGTCCTTCCTTGTATCATACTATTCAGCTGGTTTATAAGAGGAGGTAATGCAGAAACTGGGAGCTTAGAGACTGTTTCAGCTATCACATGAGGATCTTTCCTGAACAATACCGACTCCAAAAGAGCCCTATCTTTACTTTCCAGTCCCTGAAAAGAAAAAAAAAGATTTTACTTGAACACTGTAATAAACCAGAAATACTTTATAGAAATGATATGTTATTACAAGTAACAAGATTGTATTTTCCAAGATAACATAAACCAAACATTTTATTTTTACTATATTAAGATAAGTAATAAATCGACACATTAAAGAAATTTTTGCAAAATACACTCATATTTTAGAATGCTTGAAATGAAATGAAAAAATAATTTTATTCTGGGACACATGTCCCCTAAGAATAAATATGTGGTTCATAAATTAAGATTTTTGTTTAGCAAGCATTTAAAAGTTTCCAGTAAGCAAAATGAAATTACATAGAGATCTTGGCTTAACTACTGTTTATAATGTTAATCAATGCATGCCTATTCATATTGTTTACAGTGAAGTGGAGGTTTGGTTATGCAATAAGTGAAGGAATAGGTAAAGTTTAAAGGAAAGAATGGATGAGGATGCTTCTGCTTAAATGTGGCCTGCTTTTAACAATTTAAAGAGAGTAAACCAATAACTCTTTGCACTAAATAGTACTATATAACTTTTATTTATTAATTTTAAGTTACAAAGGTTTAATTTAAAGGAATGAAATAAATGTTGTCAAACCTAATAAGATTACCTGTGTAAGAAGATTGGATAAATTGTAGGGGCTATATTTATCAGAAATCACTGGATTTCCAATAGATAAGTTGCCCAGGCGTTCTTCCATAGCAACATCACCTTGTTTCCTTCTGTTTCCATAGTTTACATATTCAGCTTGTTCATTAGTGTCTTTCACAGTTTTGTTATTAGACATCACTTTATTTAAATGGTTATCCTTTCTTGTTAAAGTTATCATCCTTTTTTTTAAACTGGTGATATCCTGAAAATATATTAACGCTTGATTAAAAACAATTAGCAAAGTTTTGAATAATTCAAATAATAATTGAATTTCTAGAAATACAAGTAAATATCATAAATATGGTGAGAGAATGCTGTCGGGAGAAACCATCAATGAATTGCACTTTAATAGTTCACCAGTTAGAGGATAATCAAACCCATAATTGGCAGTAACATAAGTAGCAGAGAAAAATGGGCAGAAGCTAAGAAAATTGTTAATTCTGTGAAGATAAAATGGGCGCCATTTAAATCAACTGATATAGACAGAATTTTCCCTAATTACAGTAAGCCCTACAGTAGCAAAACCTTACGTCTACTAGGGATTCACCCCAAAAGACAAAAGTTAAAATTTAAAAGTTTGCCGCTACACTTGCAAAAATTCATTCAATTTCCGAGTTAAAACATTATTGAACACAGAAATTCCTTAGAATTGAGCTACCCTCATTAACAGGAAATATCACAGTTGAAATGTATATCTAGATATGCACTGTAATATTTAAAATTTTACATTAATGACTCTATTTAAGGGCAGGTTTATAAAATGAGGAGAAGATATTCGGGGGTGTGGCCCATGAAGAACACTTAAAGTGATAAGTAAAAACTTATTTATTAGTGCCAACATCTTGGCCAAAATTTCAGGCCTAAAAACAAAAACAACCAATGAATAAAAGGATATACAGAATTAATAGAAAATAACTAACATTATGGATAGATAAATATTATTGAAAGACATGAATAGGTTAAGAATTATAAGAAGGTGATATTATGAGAAGAGAATATTAAATGTCACAAATACAGTTGCTGTGCTTTTATACTGGCATTAAGAGTACAATGGCATAGTTGATAAAAAAGGAATTTAGTAGGAAACTTACAATAATTTCAAAATTGAAGAATGGAGCATGACCATAAGCAACAGCAACCATGGACTCTGAAGACATTTTTATTCCTGTGACTGGAAGAATGTTAGAGCTATGGTCTTCCAAAATTTCTACAGAGTGCAGAGGTTTTATAACTTTTCCAATTTTCCTGTAAAAAATAAATACAAAATACTATGTAACATATTGTAAAAGCAATCACATTTTACTTTACGATAAACAAACTATAATAAATACGAAAATATAGTAATATTTTGTATATATCCTTATTGAAATAAAATTAATCAATTAAAGTACACAGTCAGTTACTATTGTACAAGTGCTCAAAGATGGATAAAACTACAAGCTAAAATTGTCACAGAAACATGCTTATTTATTAATGATTCATTAATAGATTATATTTATTTAGGTTATATTTATATAATATAATAACCATTAATAAGCAGTTCCAGAGTTGGGGAGAATAGTTTCAATAAAACCACAACCTAAATTTTTTATGGAAACGATGTTTATAGTTCATTAATAAATAAACGATGTTTTCCACACTGTTCTATTGAAAATAATTTTGAAAAATGCAAGCTAAATGGCATTGCCGCCAACCTAAAAACTGGATTAAATCTCACAATTGTTTTTAATATTTATGATTGTAGCATTTAGCCTGCTTTTTATGTAGATAGTGGCATTTAGTTTTTCTGGTTTAAATCAATGTTGCAGTTTTATTTTAGACTTAGCCCATCATTGATGTTGAGAATATCCAATTAAGGTTTTTCAAATATCCGGCAAAAAATGAGACACAAATTATACATTTAACTAAAATATTAATTAAATTTTGAGTTTTATGCCTATTTTTACAATAAATTTGAGAACCCCATAAGGCACTTCTATGATACCAACTCAATCTACTAACAAATTTTCAACTCTTAAAGTTGAATTAAAGATGTTGTTGAAGTGTGAAAGACACCAAAAATATGAAAAGAACATTTGGACATGACAAAATTTTTACTTAAATTCATTACAACTTTTAAAATATTTTTCTTCAACAATACTGAATTTCAACTCATTTGATCATGTCAGGCATTCCTTAAACCTACAAAAACATGTTCTAGTGTTTATGAAACTGATATAAAATTCACCACTCCCTCCAACCTCATTCCCATCCAGACAGAGCAAAAGTCAATTCATTTTGGGAAAATAATTAATCCCGTGCCATGAATCAGGATTAACCTTCTTAAACCAAATGAAATCTATAAAACTGTTGTCTAAATTGATTGGTTGTTTAGTCTCATTTATTACATACATTTTCAAGGAACAAAATTATAATAACAATAAATTTATTTATATGAAATTAAGTTTATAAGTTTCTCATTTTTAAATTATTATAGAAATTGCATTCATAAAATAACGAATAATCATTTTTTAAAATTGTATACATTTTTCTTCTGAACCTTCAGCATTTATAGGCAAACAAATATACATATCAAAAAGTTATTGGTAGACTGTAAAAAAACTGAAGGAGAATAGTGACAGTCAAATAAAGGGCAAAATTAACTACCAATTTTGCCCTTTATTTGACTGTCACTATTCTCCTTCAGTTTTTTTACAGTCTACCAATAACTTTTTGATATGTATATTTGTTTGCCTATAAATGCTGAAGGTTCAGAAGAAAAATGTATACAATTTTAAAAAATGATTATTCGTTATTTTATGAATGCAATTTCTATAATAATTTAAAAATGAGAAACTTATAAACTTAATTTCATTTAAATAAATTTATTGTTATTATAATTTAAATTAACTACCACCAGGGCCCTGTTTCATAATGGAAGCTAGTAGTACTAGTTCATAGTACAAGTGTAGAAACTAGTGAGTAATAATACTAATAGTTATTTTTTCATGATAGGGATGGCTATTAGTGATATTACAGGAATTAAAAAATACTAAAGTACAAGTTACTATTGTACAAGTCTGTATACTTGAATTAAGATAAATCTACAAGACTAATAATATTAGTTTGTATTTAATTATGAAACACGCCCCTGGACCACCATCTTTCAAATATAAACACTGTTTTCTCAAAGTAATTTAATAAATATTAAAAAATTATTTGTTGGTTACTAAGGTACGTGCATCATTGAAGATATTATACTTAAAAAAAACAAAAAAACAATGTAGGAATATATTACAATTATATATATATATATATATATAGTAATACAATTAGTAGTAGTACAATATATATAGTAGTATGGAATTACAACTGATTTTTAATTGTACCTGTTCCATTCCCTAAAGTGAACAGTTCCAAATCTTTCTTTACCGTCACTTCCAGATCTACTAGCTGATAAGAAAAAAAAATAAATAAAAGAAGGCCTGTAGGCCTTCTAAAAATATTCTTGTCAAAAGACGAATGTCCACTTTAATTTCCTAATCTGTTCTGAATAAAATGAATATTCTTTCTTATCTATTTTTTTTTTTTTTACTACCAATTCATTATTTATTTAAATTTTTTTAACTCTTTTACATTTAGATTGATTTTTAAATGCAGTGGTGATGTAATATTATTTTTAGTAAATATGCAATTTTTAATAATTATGCAGATTTATATTATATATAGATGATTGACTATATAAACAGTAATGTCTGAATAGTCCAAGTAACACAATTAAAGTGAGGAAAAGAAGCAATACAAGTCAAATTAGTAATATATTTTGTAATTTAATGATCAAGACTAATGATAAAAAATTAAATATACCTTAATGATCATGATAAATGATAAAAAAAAAATTATTGTCACTCACTTGACTATACTTACCCATTAAGTTGATGATTAAAATAGAGAAGTAAACCATTTCTGGTACAAGTGCAAAGGTGTAAAGTTGATTCGTTTTCAAAAATACTAATACTATTTTTTATGCTTTCTCCTAATGCAAACCTTCCTAATGATTCATTACTTTCATCCTTAGTACTCCTAAAATAAAGACATTAATAAGCATACAAATTTAAAATGTCACTACTTATATAATATATTTATATTATTATTAAGACATTGTTAGAAAAAGACTTACATTATTAAAATAAATATAAAGGTTCTAAATTCTATTTTAAACAGAAAATTAAAGCAAATAAAACTCTACTTCCTTCAGCTAGAATTACTTATAATAATTTAGATAAGTAATTACATTCCAATCCTTATTTAAAGTTAGGTAAAAACAAGTGGGCAACATCTACATAAGCAGCAACTCTCTGTGAGTGACCATGTTGCTCAGGGTTCTTAGATAGATCATCCTTCATACAATATTACGTTCTGTCAGGCAACACACACCAACCAGGAACACACAAGTGATTATACAACATTGTGTAATTAGATATGATATTGTGGACCACCTTGAACTAAGTTCACTAACAATCTATGCTAGGAAAACGTGTACAATTCATAGATGGTTTACTAAACCTGACCCTGATCAACCATAATCAGTGAATATCAACTATTATGTCACTGCTCTAAAACCTGAGAGTTTAAACATACATTGGTGGAAACAATACTATTGAATTGGCTCCAAAAAGACTGAAAATTGAGCTTTGAATAGACTACACCATGAAGCAATAGAAATGAAAATATAAATGTAAATAATCCGACTCCTATAGAATGTTGTAAAACAAGTTCTCATTATTAATTGAATTTACTGTCCAGCAAAATGATATGCACTTATGTATAAAAGATTATTTGTTCAGTTAAAGTTTAGATTTTAAATCATAAATGTCATTACAAAATGGTGCGATAGCATGAACCCACTTATAAACAATCAGAAAACGGACAGCCATGGCTGTCAGTTATAATTTGAAACCATAAAGTGATGCATATTTATTAAATTTTAGGTCCAGACCAGACTGACAGTCCTTTAGGAGGACATGTCAATCCTAGCTTTTGGGAAATCTCAAAAAAGTTCAGTATTTACCAGTTAAATTTAAAAAGAAATAATAAAATTGGAATGTTATTGTATAAAATAGAATGTTACTATTAAAAAGGGTAGCAGACAACAAGTAATGTGATTAAGTTTACAGCTACTCAAAGTGAGAATAATGTTTCTGACTGGATGCTTGTTATACACAGAATGGGGGAAATTATTCACAAAATATGGGTAAACTCTCAAATAAGTTCGTATTTTTCTTTGCTTTGTTCAGCACTAGCACTTTGGAAAGTATTTTTACAAATAAACATACAGTGAATCGTATTGTGTAGTCCTTTAGAGAGACCAGAAGTTGATACTTGTGATTTAAATACAACAATAATAATAATAGTATGAGCAGAATTCATAAATTTCCAGGCTGCTAGAGCTCATATTGTACATAGGCATCAAAACTGATGAGTAAAAATAGTAACTATAAAGTAATACAGATAGTAATATAAAAAGGTTGTTTTCAACTTACCAGACTGTGATGTGTCTGTCTTCAGAACCACATGATAGGAAGTATTGCTTGTTGACAAATACCAAATTAACAACTTCACTATGGTGACCAGTATAAGTTTTTAAAAGTTTTTTATTTTTAACATCCCATAACTGCAGAGTGTGACTTCCAGTTACACAGAATTCACCATCGTCTGACACACATATGCATGTTATTTTTCCCTTATTGGATTTCCATTTACTGATATAAAACAAAACATAAAAATATATTAAAAAAGGAGTACAATTATTAAACAGTAATTAAATTAATAGATGTTTGATCAATACAAACCTCTTAACTTGTTTATTTGAAACATCCCATACCACAACTTCATGATGTGAAGACGAAAACAAACCCACCTCCTGAGACCATCCTAAGCCTGTGACAGCACTAGAGTGGCCGCCTTCTAATTTTGACACAATTTTACCCTCAGATAGGCTAAATAAAGCGACAAAGCCATCTGTGGTACCTAAAGCAATGATATTGTTGTCTTCTTCAACTTTTCTCTTTTTACTTTTCCAAGGAGAATTCTGAAGAAATAGTCATAATGAAAAAAACATTTTGAACAATTATAAGCACTTAGATTCATAACATAAAAATTACTTACAACTCTGGATGGTACATCAATCCATGTCAAAGATGAACAGGGAGAATTCAAATGCAAATTGGGTACATATTCTTGCTTTAATGTTCCGCTAATTGTGTCCCATATCTTCAATTTTCCATTCTGAGACGAATGAACAAAATAACGCCCACAGTTAGAAAACAGCGAGCAGTCTTTCACCATTGTTTCGGATATGTTGACCATACAAATGTGAAGTTACCCCAACCGCATTACTACAACACATGGACTTAGTAAGAATGTGTAGTTCATGAACGATCTAGTTCAGTTCGTAGCCTAGTTGCCAACAACAATGAACTAGTATCCTGGAACGGTTCGGAGCGGGCTACTTGTGATTCGTGACCAACCGAAATATAATTTTACCCTGAACCAAAACTGAATTTCGGTATCTATTCTGGTTTCACTCAAAGCCGAAACATACTCAGATATGTGAAAATGTATACATTAATGTTATTTCACATTT
This sequence comes from Halyomorpha halys, assembly GCF_000696795.3. Taxonomy (NCBI): domain Eukaryota; kingdom Metazoa; phylum Arthropoda; class Insecta; order Hemiptera; family Pentatomidae; genus Halyomorpha; species Halyomorpha halys. The sequence goes on from NW_027109698.1 coordinate 133,532, forward strand.
TAAAAAAAACTTTTTGCTTCACTCTGAGACACTTTTACATAGAGAACCTGCAAAACGATGGTTGAGACAAAATATCTCTAAAATTATGTGTTTTTTTATGAAATATTAAAAACTTATCGTTAACTTTTTCTGACTCAGGAGGTATCACAGCTCAAGCGACGATATGTGAAATAATAAATATATCTTCCTGTTTAATTTTACAATTAGCAGAAATTAATTATAAAGTATTTTTCATAAAAGTACTAATTAATTATTAAATTATGTTGAGTTAATATCTACTAGTTGACCGTCAATAAGTATAAATGAGGAGAAGATGGTGGGGTGTGCGAAACACAAATAAGTAAAAACTTATTTATTAGTGTCAACGTTTCACCACAATCTCAGGCCTTCATCAAGACTAAGAACAAAAAAACAAGATGAGAACCATAATGAATAAAAGGAATTACAGAATTATTAGAAAATGGTCGACAATGTAGATACATAATTAGTGTTGAAAGAAATTGTATAGTAAAAGTATTATCAGAAGATAAAAGCTATATGAGAATAAGTAATATTAAAATTAGGAAAGAGGAACGAAAAGAAAATACAAGTTGGGGTGGTTGTGTTAGATTAGGTGGTTCTATCTCCTCCAAATGATAATGTGAGGATACTCCATACCAGGCCTTGACAATGCGTGCTCATACAAGTGAGGTAGGTAGGTAGGAGATGAATGAACAAGATGGGTCTTGCGGGAACTAGTAAGCTTATTCTTATAGTCCTTGAAAGATGGAAACTTCGATCTGCAGGGAACGAGCGAATGTCTCGTGAAAATGACATCCAATGTCGTATACAAATATTATTTTAATCATGTCATACAAACATACATCACATGTTTAATCAGGATCTAAAAGAATTAACAGAAGCTTTCAGTAATATTTTTTATAGAAGTGGACTGACTTTATTGGGGAAAACACTTCCATAATTTTAAGAAAAAAAATAACAAGGAAAGATACCAAACCGCAATCTAACACTCCTTATATGAACTACTATTTCACTTTATTTTTTCCACCCCTTTTTCAGTACAGGTCCCTTCCGTATATCCCCATTCTTTCTGACATTATTCGAAAATCCTTAAGATCCACTATTCCCACCCTACGTCTTGGCTTGAAGTCCCAGACCAAATTTCCTATTTTTTTTCTATATTAAAAGACCCTATTCCTTTTTTACACCATTCCAATGTAGTTTACCGAATACCTTGATCAACCCCATGTTGCAATTCCCTCTATATCGGCGAAACTAAAAACCAACTTAAGAACCGCATTTCCCAGCACAAAACTTCTATCAACTCCTGTAATCAACTTGCCTCTAAATTATCAGAACACGCCTTAAACCTGAATCATACTTTTAATTTCGACAATCCTTCCATTCTTGCTACTGCCCCAACCATAAAAAACGTCTTATCTTAGAGTCCATTTATATAAATTTAACGGAGAATTCCATGAATCATAAAGTTGATAAAGACTGCATCTCCCTTACATACCGACACTTTTTGAACCTAATAAAACCCTCATAATGCCTCTTTTCTCTTCGTTCTGCATTTCAGAAGCCCATTTTCCTGTTATATCTTTTATTCTTGTTTTCCTAAATTTTCACCCCATACTTAATTTAATTATTTTTTATATTTACTGTCTTTCCTTTTTCTTTTATATTTATGTACCATACATTATTTTTGAATTTATATTCATGTGTTACCTGCTTAAGTATACTTATATTAATTATTTTATTATTAATTTTGTTATTATATAATTTACATACTTCTGTATCCCCACTCATTTGGTATATTGTCTTTCTTAATTACTTACATTTATTGTATCCCATTATTTTAACTTTATTTCTTCTTTGTTTTTCTATCCATGTAAATATTAATATTTTTTTTTTATTATTTATTTTTTTAAATATTTCTTCTCCCCCTCTATTATGTGTATTATCATTTATTGTTTACCTAATATTAATATTTTTTACATGGTTTACTTTAAAATTATTTTCAAATGTGACGTACTTAACTGCCATTCCCACTCCTCCCAATACAAACGGTTCACTCTGACTTTGACTTCCGTCAAAACAGGTATGAACTCTGTCTCGTTCATTTTCATTTGATTTTATTCTTATCCCTTTTCATCCCTTAATCTCTACTTTCTTTGATATTTCTTCTCTTTATCTGTTACTATTACCATTTTCATTTATCGTTTATAACCTTTAATTTTTCTTATTTAATTTTTACGTTTCATTGTATACCCTTGTTATTTTCCACTTATTTATTTATTTTTGTACTTATGTAAGTGTTTGTATCTTTTTTAGCCCTGACGAAGCTCTGCAACGTGGGGCGAAACGTTGGCTCAAATGAAAATAGTACACCAACTTACTATTTGAGTTTTATTTGACCGCGCCCGGACCAAATTCCAATTATTATCTTGTTTATAAAACTGCGTTAGTTTAAGATATCAAATCATTGTATCTATTATCAATAAAACAAATTCATAGAGACCTCCTGGATGAGCCCAATAAATTCATTATTTGAACACCTCTCAATGTTAACGTTTACTAGGAACTAAGTAAGATCTCAACTGACCAGAAAATTACAGGTTCCTCAAGAGTCTCTTCGGGGTTTTAAAAGTTTGTTCCTAGTTGGCCAACAGGTAATTTTTACTATCCTTCAATCTTACTTTCCTAATATCCCACCAGCTTTAAAGAATGGCCCCTCCTTAACTATGCTTTACTCTCGATGCCACTCTCGTCGGTAGTTTTTTTTTGCATTATTTTGCTGAATATAAGATGGACCTTTCTTATTTTTCAATTTTTCAATAAGCCTGTCGAAGTGGTTTTGTAAGATCTGACTCCAAATTATAATGTTAAGTACTCTTAACCAGAAGACCTCGACAATGGGTGCTCATTTAGGTAAGGGTAGTACGTGAATCGACAGAATGAGGCTTACGGGTACTACTCGTGATATCTCTAAGCTACGATAATCCTGAAGGTACAAAGGAGGAATGCAAGTCCGAAGGTTAGCGGGTAATGCAGGAAGGTAACTTTGTTCAACTGAAAACTATTCTCAAAGATACGAAGGAGGGGTGTAGGCCCGATTAGAAGTTAGAGAAAACATAAGTGGTGCTCCAAGGTGAAACGAATTGAAGCTCTTAGTCTTGATGGGAACCGATAACGGTTTTCCTACAGACGATCCCTAATGGATTGTGTCGCTACAACCTTTTGATACTAAAGAAAAGGTTGCAATCTTGTATTGACTTCAATAATTTATTTGTATCGCCAACTTCCCCCCCATCACCTCGAGCAAAATTGTAGAATGTGGAAATGGTGGTAACAGATATTACATTGCTCTTAATGTTGTGTGTTGCTGTGCAGCTTAAATTATTAAAGACAATTATGAGAGTTTTTCCCACCACAACAAAGACACCTTCATCCATATATTTCTCTAAGTATAAACTAAGTTAGTTGTCCTGTTTAATCATCATGAGGAAACCTCTCACCTCCAAATTTTTAGAATCGGATCCACATGGAACGGACATACTAGAACACTATATAAGTATCTCACTGTACACCTTCAAGTAACAATGGTAGAAAAAGGCAGTAACCAATTGGAATTATGTGACCATACGTAATGAAACCTACTAATTTCATGTTTTTCTGTTATAGAGAGATAAAAAAAAAGTTAGTTTTCACACATAAAAACACCAGATAATTATTTCAATATACACGTTCAAGTACCAATGGCAGAAAAAAGTAGTAACCAATTCAAATTATGTAACCATACGTAATGCAACCTATTAATTTCATGTTTTTCTGTTTTAGAGGGATTAGAAAAAATAAATAAATAAAAGTTGTCATTATACCTTCATATGCATTAATTGTTAAACTTATTCACTGCCAGATAAAAACAAAATAAAAATTTGTCAGTATCAATGCAACTTTTCACGGCAATCTTAAATCTTTGTGAAAGTATAATAATTAATTAAATACTGAGAGCGATCAACTCCGTAAACTTTCAAGAGACCCTACTAGCTTCGGAATTCGATGGAGAGTGGAGGAACAGCTAATTTCTTTATGGAGCATTTGTGATGTAGTACTTAATTGAAAAGTGCTTTTAAAACAATTCTGTATATATCGCAAAATTTACGTAGGTCAGAATCATCTTCTGGCAAAGGTTACTCTTATTGAAATCCAAATAAAAATGTTCTCTTATTTATTCGATGTATTATAAAACTACAAATACACTTACTCAACGTTAGTTTAAAATTACAAATGAAATAACTATCCGATAAAGGACTAGTATTCGTTCTCCCAGCTTATAGTACCGTTTCATACGCAGTCGCTGTTTTTAACCTTACTGAAGGAGGTTATACAGTACTTTTAAATCGTGTTAAGTGTCAGGACAGTTATATATAGTTTGATTTAAAAGTAATACAACTTAGGAGTAAATAGCATCAATATGTACACAAATAGTTGGGATGAATTTGAAAAAGCAGCACAAAATCTATATTTACAAAATCCAATGAAGGTTAATAAACAGATAACAGACATAATTGAGTTAATACTATTACTTCTATATCACAAAAATACTTTTTTTTTTTTTACAGGTACGATATTCTTTAAAATATACACATCAAAAAAATTTACTAAAAGTGAAGATGACAGATAACTACAGGGTCAGTAGACTATTATTTTTGCACTAAATCTTACTATTTATACTTGCAAATATTAATATACTTATGCTATATTTTCAGTGTTTACAATACAAAACAGAAATTCAGCAGGAACTTAAGAAGATAGAAAAGTTTGTTAACAATTTAATGAGACATATGGCATCAAAAGAAGAGTCATGAATAATTAAGAGAACATTCAGTTATGTTTATTATTGTTTTATACTCTATGATAACTGATATTTATACAAATATATTTTATAAATAATTTACAAAACTCCTTTTTTTTATTTTTTCCAATCACCCTCTTTATCCAACTTACTGTTTTTTCTTCAGCAGTATGAAGTGAGAGTCAAATTTCCCTAAGTTCATTGTTTGTTATAACATAAGAAGTAAATCTCCTGACGCAGAACGTCCATGGAGAGGCCTACAGAATTTGTAGTTTCTCTGAACACAATAAAAAACTCGTCTCTTGTATTCAGACCTATCGTTGTGAATATTATTTGTTAAAACAGGAAGTCTTTGATAATTTTTAAACACTGAACACAAATCAACAGGTTTTCTCCATTCAGTATTCTCATTTTTTGTAGTCCGGCACAATCTTAGTTTTAAACGGCTTTGACTAATTTGTGTTTTAACACATTTGAATATGGGTGGGTTTGCAACCATTCTTAGTGGAGTAACACTATCGCCAAATGTGGCATACAACATTTTGTCCACTTCATAAAGCTGCTTTAACTGATCAGGGTTAGACCCTTGTTCTTTTTTGTAGGTACTTCTAGCAGCTACCTAAAAAAATAATATAAATTAAAATACAGTATTTATTAGCTACAATTATACATAAAAAAAGAAGGAACTTACTAAAATAGCTGCCATTACATGCTGGACCATTATGCTAGTTTTATTAGAGCCCACTTTAGACTCCAGTTGGGGTAGATATCTTTCCATCAATGGCCAAAAATAAAATCCTAATCTTCGTTGACCAAGAGCTGTTAGTGCAACAATAGCACCTAAAATAAAAATATATTATCATTTATGATATTAAACAAAACAAATTTTTGAATGAATAAACATACTTAATTTAATTTTACAGGAAATCAAAGGGTGCATTGATTAATATATTGTTTCTAATGATAACAAAGCCATGTTATTAGTGCTTTAGAAACTGATTAACTTAAATAAATCTCAAAATATGTGCATATAATTATCACTTTCAGGGTTACAACTATTGTACAATGGCAGTTATTATATGCCTTAACAAATTGAATCAATTTGCTACATATAGGGTTGCATTGTGAGGGCAATTGAACATAAAGCCAGACAAAGTTCCAGCAAACCTTGCCATTAGATTTTTTTTTTTGAGCCAGCAAAGAGTAAGAAAATGCATTCATATTTGAATAGTATGAGTTAATCAATAAAAAGGAAATTGTAACAACAAAGAGTATCCTCTCTAAAAATATATCTCGTACATTTTTATGGAACTTTTCTACAAGAATCTGGGTATAAAAAAAAACGAAGACTCATTTCAAATATCAGGGACTAATGCACTCCAGAAAAAAAATATTAGAAAGTTTGCGTGAGCAAAACATATTTTATTGTATGTCTTCTTTTAGATTAAGAAAGAAAAAAGAGTGTAGTACCAAAACATTGCTATTACAAAGTGGTAAATTAAAAAAGTAATAAGCCATCATATTATTTAAGTTACCAACAATTATTGAAAAATATCTAAAAAAAAAAGTGATTTTTTATATTTTTAAAAATTGCTATTTTGAAGACTTTATGATATTAAAGGATTATTTATACAAAAATTACTCAAGTTATGATGAAGGGATATGTTGGATAAATGAGTAGAGAAAAATCATCTTATTTTAATTTTTTTTTAATTTGTATATCTTTCAAAACAGATCTGTACATTCAAATCAAATTTAAGGAATAGACATTATTTTCACTGTACAAGATATAATGTCTTTGTTAAATATAATTTAATGGATTTTATCTAGGCTGCCCCAATTACTTAAAGTTATGAATGAAAGGAATGTTAATAAATGCACCATTCCACATCACATACTCATAACCCAGGGACAATTTTTTTATCTACAGTTTGTTATCCTAGCTTTTATTTATCTTTGGACAATAAAGATCTTAATAATCAGAATTTGCATGAGACCTATTAGTTTGAAAGTTGATACAATACAGACCATAGTGAGATTGAAGTGGAACATCAGGATCTAAAAGGTGATGTAGCAGGTGCCTCACTATATCTATTTGTTGCTTTATTTCAATACTCCACATGATCACCACCTACACAATTTTAAATAGTAGAAGGAGAAGTTTTTAAATAGTAGAAAAGGAGAAGTTTTTAAAGTTATAATAATATGTAAATATGAAAATATTGCTAATTTAAAGATGAAAGAAAAAAAAGTAAAACAATTTAAACCTTAGCAAGAAGAAGACCAGCTCTCATCCTCACAGCTAAATCATCATCCTTATCAACATAGTCATCACCAACTTTTTCAACATTTCCTTCTATAACTATTTTTAATAATGAATTCACAGCCCGATTGACCTTAAAATTAGAAATTATGAATATAATAAAACTTGAATCTACTAACGCATAAGAACAATAGTTTTCAATACTTACAGCTAAATAAGGGCTAGGATCAACAAATTTGTTATGAGCGATAGCGTGGACAGTACCAATTAATGCATTAGTTAAATGAGTATCACGAGGAACTTTTTTCACAGTCAATGCCACTAGATTCAAAAAATAAGGACATATAGGGCCAATTTTCGGATTTGTTCTCAGATCGCTTAGAGCCACCTGTAATATTGTTTCTATAAGTAACTAGATCAAAAAGACCTTAACTCTCCATCAATAATACATTAGTTTAAAATTACCCTAATGTGTGCTGGGCTTCCAGTCATAATAGTCTTAGCAATTTGTTGATAATATGTACAGGTTGCAACAATAGATGGATCTTCTGAGTAACCTTCTGGCATAACCCATGCACCTATAACATGAGATAGTTATACATTATAACAGAGTCATACTTTCAAGAAACCTCCAAAGAGTGCATTTCCAATTTGTCAGGCTATGCATTCCACTATATATGTCACAAAGTATTATAAAATGGAATTACCTCGGATATAGGGATCTCCCTTTTGGGTGTAATTATTATCTGAAAGAGCATCATGAAGAATGTCAAATTCTGGATCTTCCTCAATAAAAACCTCAGACTTGGGAACATGAATGAAATTAACATCATCTTTAGAATTATGGCCATACAGTTCTAAACCCCCAAGGAGTTTCATGGCTTTTTTAACATCATTAGTAGTCAAAGTAGACCTTTTATTCTGATTCAAAATTAACTTCGACATCTGCAAATCACCTCAATTAACAACTACACATTAAAATTCACATTTCTTTTTCAATTAGGTACTTCCAACTTACATAAATTAGTTCCTTTGTTTTATAGTAAAGTTCTTCAGCAATATGTTTGCAAACATCATCACTTATAGAAGAAATGCCAATAGAAGAAGCAGTTATAGATATGGATCTACTGCTAAACATTCTATACTCTTCTTTGACATCTTCATCTTCTTCTCCACCAGAATCTGTATGATTAGAGAGCATGTCATTTCTGCTTTCAAATGTATTAATATCATTTGAAAAACTACTTTCTGAATTCTCCATGGGAAACCCCGATGGATAATATAACCTCCCCGTGCATTTATTTACAGTCAGTGAACTACGGATGTAAATATTTAAGTATCGATATAATAGATTTGTTCCAACACAGGTATGATGATGTAGTCACTATGTTGGAACAGTCTATTGTATTGATGCTTATCATGCGAAATAAAGATTAATTAAATAAGAATTTTGGCGTGTTTTTTAAAAATTCCATGTTCAGAGAAAGAAATGAAAGAAGTAAAACCTAATGTACAGCTCTGCGTGGTAAAACAACTATAAATCTAGAACCTGCCTTGTCAAAAAATCATTCAATAACAGATTTAAGTGCAAAAAATCATCTTAATAACCGGCACATCTTTTAAAATTGGTAAAATACTGGCATAATAAATTTATTAAAAAAATTTAGTTCTAAAGTACACAATACAAAAACATAGAAAAATAGATAAAAGTTTTACATCAATATTTGACTAAATGTATAAAATGTTCATATTTTCTCCTTTGAACACCCACTCTTGGCTGCTGAATCATTTTTGGATGATATCATCATTATTTTCTTGCAAATATTTCAGAGCTGTGCAGGTTCTTAGATGGTCTTAATCTATGATTATGCCGCCAAAGAGTTGACGCACAGTATTGTGTTATAATTACTTTTTTTCAAATATCTACCCTATAGTATACCCAGCGCTAAACTGGTGGTTAAACTATGTGATGATGATATAGTTAATTCTTTGTTTACTTCGTTAAGACATTTAAGTCCAAGACTCTGGGCTTTTTAGTAGTCCGTTTTTAAGTGCTTTACATTGTAGAACATGCAAGAAACTGGAATTTCAAAATTCAAAAGCCCAAAATTTTTAATCCTTTTTTTCTGACTGTGAGCACAATTTGCTTTATGGAACAACACATAATTGAAGGAAGATTGTCCGGGTGGGGGATCAAAATAGGTACAAAAATAGTTTTCTGCCATTTGTGTGCCTTTTTTGACTGTCCCCCCGGAACATTTCCTACAATTAATTCATTTATGTTCTCTTTGGCTTAATAATTATAACCTGCATTTCTTCTTCAAGTATGAAGTCTTGTTTCTCCTGATAAGGATATGCTTATGTTTGTAATTTATTTACGGACCGAATGCTCGATAATCTTATCGTAAAAGTAATGAAGAATGGACGTTATAATCGTAGGCTTGCGGCAATATCGTTTTTAACCAACATATCTCTAGATGGTTCTTGCAGGAACGTTGAATTCTTTCCTTCTAATATTAGCAGCAACAATGAAGATTATGATGTATATCAACCTTCTAGTGGTCAAGATCAATTTAAGCATTCTATCAGTGTTTCACCAACAATCAAACAACATCCAGATTCTGTCTTTTTAAACTCTTCTGCTGATAGCAACTCTATTTTATTCACCAAATTTCTTGAGAATGATTTGTGTGGAGCATTTAGAGAAAGGTTATTGCATTTATTCTGTTTTAATGGCGATTTCAATATAAAAAGGACTTTAATAATTTTATTTTGCATTTATTAGAAATGGACTATTGTCTGCATTCAGAAGTGATGGTGGTTGTTGTTATGATGGCATGATTGGTTTGAAAAATAGGCACATTTTTTAAAAGCAAAATAAAATGACTGGGTCCTGATTATTTCATTTAGTATTACTGAATACTAGTGTACCAAACAAGCTCCATGAGCCGGAAATTCAAAATTCTGACTTATACTATTATTATTACTGCTTTGATTAGATCACAACTGTTGTCTTCTCTCTTAAGAGAGATTAAACCCTTCCCCAAACTTATTCCTTTCATTAGAGGTTGAGCTTATACTTGCTTATAAGGCACAAGCCGGAGCTTGTTTCGTACGCTACTAGGAATCCTATTGCACTAGACTCGACTAAATCCATTAATCTAATTTTTGTTATTGATTTCCAAATTTTAGTTTATTATAGCTGATTTTATTTTTTTGAAGTGGAATTTAAACCTTCTAAGATTAGATTATAAATATTCTGAAACCACCTGTTTTCAAATTGGAGTCATTACATATCAAATTATCTGGGGGCGATACTCATTTGATACAGATTTTAATTCAAATTTGTATAGATTATAAAAGATAATTATAAGTTTAGGAATTGTAATATTGTCAGTATAATATACAAATATAAGAAAAAGGACCTATTTCATCAAATTCTAAGTTGTGATTAATATATGAAATATCTTTGGCTTAAAAGTATATCCAGATACCCTATTTGTAACAATATATCACTGAAAAGGACATGGAATTCCATTCGTAATGATGAAATGATGGTATATTTTTGAGTTGAAAGAGTTTTTTGAAAAGTTAATTCACAATTTTTACATAATAAAGATATAATGTTCAAAGGTCTAGACCATATTTTACTTTCTGACCTCACACCTTAGTGGCTTATTGAGTTACCTATCACTATCAGGAAAATAAATATAATATGTATTTAATGTATAAGTCACACTTATGAATAATTTTTACCAACTAAATTTTTATATTTAATTGCTATAAACTCTTTTTTTTATATAAGATATGATATATCACAGTCTTGAACTACTGGTTCCATTCCTTAGCTGTGTCCTATACCTCCGGGTATAATCTCGTACAAAAAACACCCCTGACTATTTACAGTGTTATAAGAAAAAAAATTAAGATAGAATAAACAAATAAAAATAATGATTCTTAAGAAGAGAGAAAAAGAAAAGTTAATCATAAAAATGACCTTTATGGATTTAATAAAATTGACTTCTAATGGGAGAGGGGGAGAAGTTAATTAAGAAAAAGACAAAGAGAAAAAAAAAATTATAGAATCTCAATAATAGAATTGATAAATATAGAACATATAACAGAATATCCTGCAGCAGCCTGGGCTTCGGTCTGCTGGATGAGGTCCGATTTCCCAAGTTGATTGTAATTTTTTCTTTTTCGTAAAGGATGCCGCTCCCCAGACTTCACAGCTGTATATCAGCAGTGGCCTGAATATTGCTTTAAAAATAAGAATTGTTTCTGGTTTTAACTGGATTTTCTATTTAGGATGGGATATAGCATTGCCATCCTTGCATAGGTTTGAGTTAGTTTAATGTTGGTATGGTGATTCCAGGTAAGACAGCGATTGAGGCAAATTTCCATGTATCTTACTGTTTTACTGGCAGGATTCCATTTCATACCTTTGAGGATTAGTTCTGGTGGGTTTGGTGGACGTCTGAGAGTAAAAACTTTTGAAGTACATTTTTGTTTAGACTAATCTTCCATTTAGTGGAGTATAGTTCTAGATCATTAAGGCGACTCTGCAAAGTATTTCTAGCTATTTTAATGTCTTTATGTTGAGAGAACACTGCTGTATCGTCAGGGAACATAGCTTTGGAGGTATATGTGGAAGAGATGATGTCATGAAGATAGAAGTTAAACAGACTGGGAGAACGGACTGAACCTTGTGGAATACTAGCATGGATTTGTCTGAGAGTAGAATTTGTATCATTTATTGTTACAGAAAATGTTCTGCTGTTGAGGAATGAGATCAGAATGTCGTATATGTGTTCTTCAGAGTGTCCACCCTCTTTAGCTTGTATAGCCTTGATGCCAGACCTTATTGAACGCCAGGAAGGTTATCAGGTTGGGCTTCTTCAATTTAAATCCGTTTATTATAAATTTAAATAGTCTAGCCAGTTGGTGAGAAGTGAAATGACTATACTGAAAACTAAATTGAAAATGAGAATAATCTTGATGCACTGAAAAAAAGAAGAAAGATGTTTTTTAATAACTGATTCCAGCAATTTTCCGAAAATGGGTAACAAACTGATGGGTCTAAAGCTGCTGATTTGTTTAGCATTTTTACCAGGCTTGTGAATTACTATGAGTTTGGCTTTTTTCCAGATATCGGGAAAATATCCAATGCGCAGGCAACTGTTAAAAATTGATGTTATGAAAACGACAGCCATCCTGGATAACATTTTAATTGCTAGGACTGGGATCAAATCTTGTCTAGGACTTTTCTTTATTTTAAGCCTTTTAATTGGTTCTTGGATTTCTTTAGGGGTCATAAATTTAGGTAGGATCTGAACTATTGCGAGGGTGAGACTTAAATACACATAAATTTCGTCATTATCTAAATTCGGACTTCTTTCGCGTTTCATATTGGAGAACGTTTTCTCAAAGAAATTTGCAAACAATTCAGCTTTTCCGGCATCGCTGGTGATGAATTCACTATTGTCTACAAGACTTGGAATTTTCTCATGTTCATTCAGTAGCGCTGTGTAGCCTTCCACAATGAGTGGTCCTTTGGTTCTAAATCTTCAGCATATCTTTGATATTTAGTATATGCCAATTTATCCAGATCCTTTTTTGTTTTGTGTCTGGGGTGGTTCTATTTCTTTTTGTAAACAGGGTTTTTAGTGGGTGTCCACTGTCTCCTTGATCATTTTTCTTTAATTTTTCGTAGGATTGATTTTTTATACTTACCCTTAGATTCTGTGATAGATCCTTCTAGATTAGTTGATGGAAGTTTTATACTTTTGAACCTGCCAGGGCACACATGGCTTCCACTAGCTATTAAAGGTTGAGGATCTGATAAGTAGAGGAAGTATAACATAGCCCTATGCCCTCTCTTCTAGTTCATGGTGCACTCTCAGTATGGCATTTACAGTTACCCTACCTTTAGTAGATCCATATTGCCATGTATGGTTTATCTTCCTCACATTCACATTCTTCCAGGGAAAGTGTCTTGAGTATCTCCTGGGCTCATTGCTGTAACAACATTTAGTCCATTCAGTTATCCAAAGATGAACATGTTTGACATACTTCAGAGATTATTCCCACTCTTACTGCAAAAATTCATCCCAGAATCATTATTTGTGTTTCAGTATATCCTAGTCTTAGATATATGAAGCAGGGAATGCCTTTCATTGTTGGTACAACTCAGGTATAAACACCTTGTCTTGTAAATCCCTCTCCTCAAGGCTGACTCCACCATTAGATTAGGCGAGCTCTCTTCTTACAGTTCTGGAAGAATTCCTCTGCAGGAATTCAATTCAATGTCAATATCAATTTTATTTGATGATTGCTATAATTTCATTCAAAACATCCATAAAAGTGACCTAGCAAATTAGATAGAACTACTTAAATCAATATATAAAATATGAAGATGGTCAGGGTTGCAGTAAAAAAAGAACAAAATAGTTTTCAACTACTTATTGTCCAACGTTTCACCCCACTTTGTATGGCTTCATCAGGGCTAAAAAGATACAAAAAAACAAAACAACTAAGAGCATTACAACAATAAGATACAAAAAGGTAGGATAAATATTATGTAAAAAAAAAGTGAAAAGAAAATTATATATAAATAAAAGGAAGGAAGACATAAAATAATATTAATGTAAAATAAACTTAAATTAACATTTATTAAACATATATTAAAAACTTGAATAAACAATGATAAGAATAAAACAGAAAATTAGATGTGGGAACACAAAATTTAAACACACTAAAGACGAAAAACGAATAAGAAAGTTGAGATTAAATAAAGGTCGTGAAAGAATAAATAAAATAAAATTAATAATGATAAGATAATTATCATTATTAATTTTATTAATTTCCTGATTTCAAACTAATTATTAAAGTGAGGATATAACAGTATATATATATTTAATTATTTTATTTTTTCTCTCTGTATTCTTTAAATGTTTATATTATATTTTGTAATGATTTTAATTTAATTGCATAAATAAAAGGCTATTTTATTTCATTTCATAACAGTTAAAGTATTGTTATAAGAAACAATGTTTTATCTCATTAGTTTGAGAATTCACTTAATTTGATGCTTAGTAGAAGTGTTGAATTTTAACTGCAGCTTTAATGGAACCTTTGTACTATGATCAATATTACCATTTTTTCTATATTCATTAGATTCAATAATTGATATAAATTTTATTTAATTAAGGATACAAGTAATTTAATATTATTTTAGTTTAATAATCAATTTTTCAGAACTTTAAATAGTAAAAATTTGTAGGACAAGTACCATTGGAAGCGAATATGGAAGTGAAAAACACTACAGTACATTTCAAAAAAAGAGATTTTTTCAACAGCTACCTGACGATAAATCTCATACAATTTTCAGTAGTTCAGAAAGCATGGTTTCTACAACTGGTAAATATTTCAAAGTATCTTTTTTCTCTTATGATCAGTTATTATAATAATTTAAAAATGATAATTTAGGAAGCAGGAAAGAATTTCAGTTGACACAACTAACCAGAGGAAAAAAACTTCGGGGCCACAGAGTTGTTATTGTTTCAATAACTAGAAGAATTCCTGTAGCTATATATTCTGTGATACCTTATAACAAATTCAAGTAATATATTTTGTTTTTATATTAGATTTATTGGATGTGATTGTAAATCTCTTTGTTTTTAAATATCCATTGTAATATTTTCTAATTATTGAATATTTATTTTATTGGAATAAATATTATAGGACTCCAACATCATTTATTTGTTGATGTCTTTTGAGATGATCTTCATATAATTATCACTTGCACATCATCTACTGGTTCTAGTACTGGTAAATGTGGTGGGAACTAGTCTGGCAAGTGAGCCTATTGGCCTATTTAGCCTCTAGGCCTCCCTGCGATTGCTGCCTCATACTCATCATCGTCGGACTGTCAACATACATTTCTCAGGACCACCAAGAAATAAATGTTGTGTCCCAGATGGGAATCCAACCCATGATGTTCTATTCGGGCATTTTGGGACCCTAACTCCAATGGTGGCCATCATGCCCTCCTCATGTTACTGACAGTTAAATCTTAGTTTGCTAGCTGTTTAAATTGCTCGTTTTGTAATCAAAACAGGCTATATTTAATAATTAATATTATTAAAAATAGTCAAAATCATACATTTAAAGTATAAGTGGTATACTGTGAAATTATATTATCTGAGAAAAATGTATAAAATGCCCATAAAAATGTTTTAAATTAAAATACATGGTAAAAATTAATATGAAATAATGTAATATTTAAAAATAATTTGTCATCAATGATTAATACAACTGTAATGTATTTAGAGGTGAAATAAAAAATTTCACTGCTGTAAGAAGAAGAAATACTTCGGGCCCTAGACCGTTGTCAGCTATTAATGATGCAGTTGATGCGTGGTCACTTATTGGAATTGAAAGAGAGAGGCAGCGTGAAGTAAGTCACCTTTTATGTCCATTTTCATTTGGATTGAAGCAAAAAAAGATTTTTATATATTAATTCGTAAGAAAATAAAAATAAATAAATCTATACCACTGCAACCCACGGAGGGTCAGGGGTGCCCTGCTACTCCCCTATTAAGTTAGTAGCACAGTGCCTAGAGCCCTGCTACTCCCCTATTAAGTCATATATCAGTAAATTAATCAGTTATTAATATATTAGTGCCTATTTGCCATTGCAATGATAGATCCCATTTCACATTTACTGATTGACTTGCACTCATTATAAAGACTAAAGTCTATTCAATAAGAGCTTCATTGAGGATTAAGTCTGATTCATTACTATCTTCAGTCAGATGACATCAGAAAGAAGCTTTTTATGGCAAAAAAATTGTTTTGTTTAAGTTTATAGTTAGTTAAGAAAAACTAACTGTTCAGTAAGAGATTTTCTGCTGTAGTTTGTATATTGTCAGGAACAGGTTTCTGTTTTGAATGCTTATCACTGCATTCCTAATTATTCATGATTGAATTATTATTTTTAAAAAGCTTACACTCGGAACATTAGTACTTAACAAAGTTTATACCTTGAAGTTAAAATTTTTTATAACGCTTTATTCTCTTAATTTTGTATCCATTTGGAAATTCTCAGTATTTTGATATAAATGTATGTATATTTTTTTTTATAATTTAGGAGAATTCTTATTCTCAGTACCTGGCTCCCTCAAAATATATAAAAGTTCTCGAGCATGGAGATTCTAATAACAAACATACATCTGTATCTAGGTAAGTATTCTCCATGTGATTAACACCTAAGTAGTATATTTGTAAAGATTATTGATTTATTTATAATTAATACTTATTTATAAGGATGTGCTAAAGGCTCCCACCTCCCATTATATTAAATGAATGAATATGTAGTGTGAATAAATAAATAAGATAATAATTGTGTTTACAGTGAGATGATATTGACCAAAACTAAACAAAATGTAGTGTTAAATTATTTATTATTTCTATATTTATAGGTTTTTTACTAAATTTTTATCACCACCCTGACCATCTTTTCCTAGATTATTGTGATTGGCTATTCCATTTATAATTTTTTTCAATGAAACAGATGGCCAATACAGAAATATTCTATTTGAAAAGAATGATGAAAAAATTATTTTTTGGGTTACTATGGATTTTTTACTCGTGTTTTAGAGATAAGCATCCATTGAGATGTGAGCTCGCTAAATTTTCCTCATGACTAGAGGTCATAAACCCTTTGTTAATTAAGGTGATAAAAGGCAATTTTTATGTGCAGGGCTAAATTTTACTTCTGAAAAGTCAGTGATTCAATTGCCGATAAAAAGCTGTACCATAATTTTTTTTTTTTTGCCAACTGAAAGATATTAGATTCCATCGTATTATGAATTATTAAAAAGAAAAACAAGTTGACTGAAAAATCAACTTAATATAGTAATAATATAAAAAATCCTTGGAAAATTGGAAGTGTATTCTTCTGGTAAATCGGTTTTAGTAAAATGTTTAACATCCAAGTCATAAACTTAGTGTAAATAAATAATGTCAGTTTTATGCAACTTTTTTTTTTTTTGAGAACCAAAGATTGACCATTTTGCGAAAGGCTGTCATTTGGAATGAGAGAACCTTAAAGCAGGGATTTCTGTTGAAAACTCATATTTGAAATTTATCACTACTACAATATTGCCCATTGCTATATATTTAACATGTAGGAAATTTGTTTTTTTAAAAGAATGATCTTGATATTACGTGGTATGGTAACTCCTGTTTGAGTATAAAACATTGTAATGAACATACATTTTATCTTTGCAAAATAAGTAATTTTGTTAGTAACCATGTTTTAAGACCAAGATCGATTGCCTCATATTTAAAAATATAGTTTTTTGTTTATTTTTTTTTTTACTTTAGGTGTTATTCTCATGATTCAGGAAACTATCGGACTTATCCTAGTTCACCACCAATTTCCTCTGAAAAGGGTAATTCATATTTTATGTATAAATTTCATAAAATTTAACTGCCAATCAAAAATTTGCCATTTGTAGGTGGAGATAGTTCTGAGTACGATCCGAACTTGCTAGATGATCCAGAACTTATTGCTGGGAAGCATAGGACACTTTTACCTTTCAAGTCATACATAGTATGTCCTTAGTAGATTTTTTTCTATTCATATAATTATAACATCTAAAAATATGTACTGTCTTGCTACAGTAAATATATATTTTTTTTGGTTTATTTCCTAATAATGAATAATGTTTTATAAATATCAAATATA
This sequence comes from Halyomorpha halys, assembly GCF_000696795.3. NCBI lineage: Eukaryota > Metazoa > Arthropoda > Insecta > Hemiptera > Pentatomidae > Halyomorpha > Halyomorpha halys. Next base: position 151,409 of record NW_027109698.1, read on the forward strand.
TTTGATTGAAAAAGACCATTTTCCTATGTGTGAAAGATTTTAAATGTTCAATAATATTGATTGCTTGCTTCACAGTGATGCTAAGTACATTTCCACTAATTTTAAAGACAATACAATTAAAGGTTCTCTCTTTTAGGAAAATTAATTGATAAGCTGTAATTTTCCTAAAATAGAGAAGCTTTAATTATATTTTTCATTAAATTAGTGGAAATGTACTTAGTAACACTGAAGTACGTCATCAATATATGAGGAGAAGATGCTCTAGGATGTGCTAAGTAATGATAAACAAATAAATTTTACTTATTAGTAAATCATTACTGACTGCACTCCCGACCATATTTAATCTACAGTCAACAATAAACAACTCATTATGGTTAATAATAAGCTATAAAGTTACCTGCCAACAATGTCATAAATTATTAAAAAACCAACAACTTTGAACCATGGTCTCAAGTATAATGCAAGTCTAGTTTCTGATTCAAGCTTTGATTGTTCTAAACATATGTCTATTTATTTTATTTTAAAAAAATCGTAGACTTAATAGAAGAAACAAGTGTTTGAGGAGTGATAGTAGGTATAGATGTGATTCCAGTTTTTAACCCTGAGAACCCATGAAATCAAACCAAATGTGCAAGCAATCAATGATGCCCTAACCCAGATGTTCCCTAAGTGGGTGCTGTGGCACTCTGGGACACCCCAAGCGTATACCAGGGGTGTCGCAAGGGAATACCACTATCACACACATAAAAAAAGAGAAAATTAATATAGCAAATATATAGTTCATTTCAGCATTCACTTTGCGCTTTTTCTTATTTCGTACTTACTCAACCTCTCTAAGGATAATTGTGGCAACATTTTAATATTTCTTTAGTTCGACAAGGGTGCTGTGAAATCTTATCAACCCGATTAGGGCATTGCATTGTAGTGATTACAGTCGTATTTGCCTGTTGTCAACTACAGAATGGCAGCCATGGTCTTAGTCTTCCATCTTCCATGGTCTTAGTCGTCCATCTTAAAATGTCTTCATAGTAAAAGAGCCTAAGAAGGAAAAAAAGGCTGTTATTTCACCCCAATTTTTGATTACTTAATTGAAAACTGTGTATGATTACTAGTCAAAATTGATGGGTCTGCTAAGTATAGGCTGGGGGAATAAAAAATGGCGGCTGTTTCATAACGTTAAAAATAATTAATTTTTCATTCGGAGCTTTATGCCTTTAAAACTGCCAACAACAATAGAAAATCTAAGAGAACATCATTTAAAGTAGAGTAAATTTGCTAAAATGTTAGCCCTATTAGAGCTATTTATGTTTAATAGTTCTTGAGATAAAGATTTTAAAAAGCAACATTTCATAAAAATGTTGTATAGAAAGTACTGAAAGATCAGTAGTTAGTGAATTTATTTTGAAAAATCAATATCTCAAAAAACATTTGATATACAAATGTCTGTTAGCTCTCAAATTAAAGCTAGTTTAATGGGCTATGATGTAGTTTAATACGTTTATCGTCGTAGGAATAGTAGTTTTCATGATATTTATTAAAATAAATTGATTTATAGTTGTTAGGACAAATTTCATGTGCCAAGTTTTTTATTCATACGCGAATATCATAAAAACTACTATCCCTACGAAGATACGTGTCATAAACTACTTTATAGTATGTTAAATTTCCTTTATTTTGAGTGCAGGCAGACATATGTGCGTCTTATGGGTCCAGAGATATATTTTTTCAAAAATCAAACATTTTATACAAACAACTAGAAATTAACAGTTTGTAAATTTATTTTGTCAAATATCTTAAAAACTGTTACTCCTACAAAGAAAAACGTTGTAAACTATTTTATAGTAAATTTAACTAGCTTTAATTTGAGTGCTGGCAGACATCTGTACGTCCTATGGTTTCTGAAATAAGGTTTTTCATAAATCAAACTTATTGTCCGAACAACTATAAATCAATTTATTTTAGAAAATATCATGAAAACTACTATTCCTACAAAGGTAAAGATCATAAACTACTTTATATGTAGTGCGTTAAACTAGCTTTAATTTGAGTGCTAATAGACATCTATACATCACATAGTTCCTGAGATATAGATTTCTTAAAATAAAGCAACTACTACTAATCTTTTAGTACATTTTTAAGATATGTTGGTTTTTAAAAAGCTATATCTCGAGAACTATTGGATGTAAATAACTCTATTAGAACTAATATTTCAGAAAATTTACTCTTCTTTAAATAATATTCTTTTATATTTTCTAGTGTTGTTGGTAGTTTTTAAGATATAGAGCTCCAAATGAAAAATTAATGTTTTTTAAGGTTTTGAAACAGCTGCCATTTTTTATTTCCCCAACCTACACTTAGCAGACTAGTTTACTACAGTTTAGACTATTAATTATACATAGTTTTCATTAAATTAATCAAAAATTGGGGTGTAATAACTGCCTTTTTTTCTTCCCGGCTTTTGTACTATCAGGAAAACTTCTGAAAGCAACAGTGATTCTAATGGTTCCATGATCTATTAATTCCATGATATTATGAGCAGTTTGCATAGGACTGTGTCCTAGTTAAAATTTGTGAAAATGAATTTGATGAAAATAGTTCTTTCACATTTTTTTTTTTTTTTTTAAAGCTCGAAACAGACATAGTAAAATGATTTATTATTTTTATTTTGGGTGATAAGAAGTTAATAATTATAAGTTTTATTATGATATATATAGAATCAACATTAAGAATTGGTTTTGTTTACACAATTGATTTAATTTTAAAATGTCACAAATGCAGAAAGCAGAATTATTTTTGCATTATCTTGATATAGTGTAGGTAGTTTTGTTCCTTCAAACAGGTGTTAAAACAACTTTGAGTTGATATAGATTTTAATTATAAGAGAATAAAAAAGTAGATGAAGAGAAATAGGAATAAGAGTGAATGTTTGATTTTAACTTAATAATTTAAAAAACATTGTTCCAATTTTACTGTTGTATACCAGAAAATATCACATATATATTTGTTTGTTTAATCATAAAAAAAAAAAAAAAAATATTTTTACTTACCATAATATTAGTGAACTATCATTTGTTAATTTTATTCATACTTTTTGTATTTCAGACATCAGTAATACATTATGTTCGGGCAGCAGACTTGAAGAAAGAATTGAATGATAAGTTTAAAGAAAGGTTCCCCACAATTGAGTTAACACTTAGTAAGCTTAGAAGTTTAAAAAGAGAAATGAGGAAAATTGCTTCTCCCGATCTTCTCACAACTGCATATGCTTATGTTTATTTTGAACGTTTGATTCACCTCAATCTTATAAATAAACAAAATAGAAAACTGTGTGCTGGTGCTTCTTTGATACTGGCTGCTAAACTTAACGATATTAAAGGAGACCTACTAAAACATCTGATTGAAGTAATATATAGTCATACTTAATTTGCAGGGTAGAATAGAGAGAGAAATTTATGCTGAGACAAAATCTCCCCAAAGAATAATAGTATATAGGATAAAAGAATGTTTATCTCTCACAATCTTGTTTTTCTTTTGTGGGAAAGGAGGACTTTTTTTGTAAGATTTCAGTAGGGGTACATTTGGAGTGTTATTCATCATAAAGGAGTGTAAATGATCATTTATTTACTGCCTCGATCCGTCAATTTATCTCTTTGAGTTTAGAAACCTCTCATTTTTAAAAATTATTTTGTTAAAGTTCCAGTAAGAATTTAAGAATCAAAATTGAGATTTGTCCCCCATAAAATTCTCTTTCTTTTGATACCTTTTTCATAAAAATCCATGACTCCTGAGAGGAAAAGGGATCTATAGTACCTTAATATATTTTAGGTATATCATTTTTATGATTTATTCTATATGGTAGTTTCATAAAAAGATTCATTGAAATTGTAAATCAATTGTGAATTAAACCGCCTAAAGCATGTACAGTTTGAAAGTAAATACAATTGTCTTATACCTTGTATATTCTTTGTCACATACACATGATGTGCTTGTAGAATTTGAAAACATTGAGTTTCATTGAAATAAAAAAAGCCATTTCTTAAAATACTGTAGTACTGTGGTAAATATTTTGTAATTATATTTGTATGAGAGCGGATCCTTAAGTAAGGTTTTGGAGCCATGGTAAGATTTTATTTAACATTGAACATTGCCGTATGAAGTAATTTCCAACTCTGAATTCAACCTTAGCTACTAAGCTGTGCTAGTTGAGCAACTGTCCATGTTAGAGGTTTCTCTTACCAGTTTGGAGTATATCTATGTTTTTATTTTTTCATCAATCCGCATGTATTACAGGTGAAAATTCGGGTAAAACAAAAGTTCTTTACGATCATCAGTTCAAAAGATATTAACTTTCTAAATTACCTGATCTGACTAATGGATGAGTATGCCATATTTAAGAACTGAGGCTAGTATGATGTCGCATTTTGAGGGTCTTGAACTAGGCGCTGTATAAAGTATTTACTTATCTAATAAGATTATATGGTTATTTTATAAAGTTATACTTTATTGTTATTATCAGAAAGAGAGAAAACTCATCTTTCCATGGGTACCAAAACATTAGAATTTTGTCAAAGTATGCACAAGTAATGAAGGTTTTAAGTTGATTTTATTTCCTTTTTTTTTTTAATTAAAACTTCTTATTTACTTATTTATAATTTCAAATTATGAGATAATCAGCTGTTACTTCGATGTTTACATGAAACATCTAGACCAAGAACTCGGTTAGACTTGACTTGATGTTTATACAGGGGAAAGGTAGGACGTATCCTGGATGCAGGAGGTCATGAACATCCTTTGTCTCCCTCAGTAAGACATCTAGGAAAAAAAAACGTCTAGAATCATCCAAAAAGTTAAAGTGACTCTTTGTTTTGAATCGCTGGGATGAGATGTGTCAAAAACTATTAGAGGACCAAATGCTTTGTTTTAAGACATTTTTAGTTTGATCAACATAATTAAATTTAATTGTAAAAGTGTTATTAAAAATAAGTGTTCTGATTGCCTTGAAAACATGCCCTGCGATTAAGAGGCTATGTTATAAAATTCTCCTATCTGTTTAACATTAAAGCTTTTCATTTGAACCTAAGCTATACTCAGTTCTAATTTATTTGAGAATGAGAATTAAGCTAAAACTATCAATTTTCCTTTATTTACTTAAAATAAAATTTCAAAATCACATAAATTGTCATCCAACAGGTGTGGCTTAATTCTTTACCAATTAGGTCAAAGCAATCAGAACAAAGTTTTTAAAAGAGTGAAATTTAAATAAGTTTGTTTTTATAACTTAACTAATAAATGATGGAGGATAAAGCAAAGGTAACAGGGGGTAGAGATCCTAAAGATGTGATTCTCGTAAATAGTGTCCATGAAAATAAATTAGGGGAAACAGATTGGGTTTTCAATTAAATGTTGAAAATGGCAATCATTTTGATACTAGTAACATGTTGCAACAATTAATGATGATGATGAACAAAAAATTTGATAAACATAATTAAAAGCAAGAAAAATTTATGCAAAATTTATTGGATAAAATTGAAAAAATAAACATTTTTATTATGTTACGTTTTATTAAGTTACGTGAAGAAAACGGTAAGATTAATGGGATTAGAAAATAAATTAGGAAAAAAAAAATTGAAGTAGTTGAAACTAATTTAACACTAAATAACTCGGGATTATTGGATGAAAATATTGATGATAAAGTTAAACATTTTGAATTTGAAATTAATGAAAATTGTGAATTAGAAATGATTGAAAATTGTGAATTATAAATTAATGAAAATTTTGAATTTGAAATAAATGAGAAATCAAAACGAAATGTTGGAAACCAAATAGAATCAAATAAAATAGAATTAAAAGAAAGTTGTTTAACAGAAACTACTTTAATACAGCAATTGTCTGAAAAAATTATTGAAGTTTTACAGTGTGGAAGAAAATAAACCAAAAAATCTGTTAGTGGACTTAAAATCAAAACATAAATATGTTATAGGACTTTTGAATCAAGGGAATCATAATGTTAGATTTTACAGGGAGATAATTCGAGAAACATTAATAAATAAAGGAAATATTCATAAAATAAAATTTAAGGATTGTGCAAAAAATGATCATTATAGGTGTAAGCCAGAATTAATTACTCGAATTAAATCTTTCAATACAGGAGAAGTAAAAAATAAATTTATTAGACTTTTCAGTTTTAATAATACATTTCTAGGAATTGACTCATATTATATAAATTTAGATTCGACCCAAACATCCAAGTGGAAAAAGAGAAGATTATTTATGTAAAAAAGTTTTAGATTTAAACTATAAAAAGTTATATAAAACATGGGCAATTAGCCTGCAGAAAAGTTTATAGAACATGACATCAATATTTAAGGTTGTCTCCTTGAAAATGGCCTGAGAGCTGAAACGTTGGAGAGTTTCTGAAAATAAAAGTTGAGAATATATTTGGAGATCAAAATTGCGTGTATTAATAATGAAATAAACCACTCTCAAACAATTATTATAATAAATCATTAAACTAATTTTACTTGAAAATAAATTTTGTAAGATTGGAAATAGGATATTTGATAAGGCCTTAAAGGTATCCTTAAATATTAAATTAATGTGGTATGGCACCTGGTTGGTGGTAACCAGGTGAAGGTGTTACATTCTTCTTGCGTTCCACATCCAAGCATGCTATCATAGGATTATATTATTCAGTATGTTCACAGTAATTTTTAACTTTAATTTTCTTTAACATTAAAGCTTTTCATTTGAACCTAAGCTATATATATAGATATATGCTGTTTTTCAATTTCAGACACTTTTTAATTATCGCTGGATTTAACTATCTTAAAGTCTCCTCTTCCCGTTTTAAGCTAATATTTCAAAAGTGATATAGGATCATCGCCCTCCAGGGTTCTTAGTGGGTCCGGTGAGGAAGGATTGCCTTTTTTTTGTGTTATGATCTCCTCTTGTGAGATTGTGACCAGCCTACTCGCTATAATTTTTTGTTTAAAAGTCAGATAAGTAAGGCTACCATAGAGGGTGAGAGTGGAGGGTAAATAAAGAAAGATATAACATATTGTTAATGATATCATTATATAATATTATTTCAAATGTTTTAGTATTTGAACTGTTTTTATATATATTTTTTCTATATTGAAGTATATTTCTTGGTAGCTTTATATAATTCTTATACAAAAAATAAAAGTGTTACCACTTGCTGGAGAGAGTGAATTTGTTTGCACCTTTCAAAATCAACTTGAATCCTTTATTATTTATGCATACTTTGAACAAATTAAAGTGGTTTTAAACATTTGAAAACATAAGTTCTGATAAAAATCTTTTATATCTTTTATTTATAACAACATAAATAAATATTTTTTGTTTATTTATGTTGTTTTTTTGCTAATCGCACCCCCGACCATCTTCTCCAATCAAAAATCTTTCTGATGATTTCAATAAGGTCTATGGTATTTGCTACATTTGAAGACAATAAAAAGACACTAATATATTTAAACCATCATAAATGCATTTCTCGGTATAATTAATGTTTAAATGGATTTATTTTGTATTTGAAGTGCAAATAAAAAATATCAAAATTTACATGTCACAAATTCTACAGATTTATTTGTGAAGTAGAAAAGTAGGGGAGGTTTCTATTTTGCACTAATTTATTGTTTTTTATTGCAAGAGTGTAAAAATCTCCAGGGGTTCAGCGGGGGCGGGTCAGGTGGGGAAGGATGGCCCTTTTTTTTAGCGTTACGATCTCCTCTTGTGAGATTGTGACATGTCATTCATCGACCAACCTACTCGCTGAAATTGTCCGTTTGAAAAGACAGATAAGTAAGGCTACCATGGAAGGCGGGAGTGGAGGGTTTGATGCCGTTTTTCGATTAAAGGGGCTTTTCAAACATTGCTCTATCTTAAAAGTCTCCTTTCTGTTTTAAACTAATATTTCGAAAGTGATATAGGGGCCTCGCTATCCGGGGGTTTAGCGGGGTGGGTCCGGCGGGGAAGGATGGCCTTTTTTTTAGCGTTACGATCTCCTCTTGTGAGATTGTGACATGTCGTTCATCGACCAACCTACTTGCTGTAATTGTCCGTTTGAAAAGTCAGATAAGTAAGGCTGCCATGGAGGGCAGGAGTGGAAGGTTTGATGCCGTTTTTCGATTTCAGGAAAACTTAAGGCTTTTCCTCAGTCAGGAAATTCAATTACCGAAATTGGTAGAAGCCATGTACATTCGTATTTACATATCTTTATCTTTTATTATACTACTAAATGTGTGCATCTCTATAACCCACCTCACCTTCCTCATTAGCCACAAGCATATTCATATTATTCCCAGTGATTCTCGAGGTAAGGTCAGTAGTAATATATTAATGGCTATAACAATGTATTCTGATATGTATTAATGGCTATAACATTGTATTCTGATCAAAATGATCTGTCTTCCCTTTATTTATCATATAGTATCCATGTTCATGTATCTGTGCCTTGGAACAAATACAAGCAGTGTCTTAATTCTAAATTTAGAACAATAATCTGAAAAACTTTTCAGAAAAGAGGATTGAATTATGTTATATTGTTATTTAAAAAAGTAAAAACAGTTTATTTTTGCAGGTAAGAGTTCAATCTTAAAGTAAAAAGTTTAAGATATTAAAATTTAACATAAAAACCTTGACCCTTATAAAAATGGGCATAGGTTCTTGTCTGTTGCTCCAAGTGACAAATATAGCTGGATGATATGTATAATATATATATATATATGTGTGTGTGTGTGTATATATATATATATAAATTGTACATTAGAAGTCTAATATTGAGTTTTTTCCAATTCTTATTTCAGAAAACAGAAGGTATTCTCCGAGTGAATCGAAGAGAATTAATACAATCAGAGTTTGTTGTACTTGTTGCTTTGGAATTTGGATTGCACGTGCCAACCAGTCATGTGCTGCCGCATTATCATCGACTTCTTTCAGAAACTTAATTTAGTTATTTCTTCACATATTTTATAAATTACTTCTTAGCTGTTGTTAATAAAACCTATTTAACCCAATTTGTGTAAATATATCAGTCAAATAGTTTTCATAATGACATTTCTTAATAATCAGTGTTTAAAATTATGTAGCTACCACCTGTATATTATTTATTATGTCATTCTTGATAAGTATTGTTTGTGTCTTCAATTCAGTTTTCAAAACTCTATTTGCTTGCTAAGAGCTGCACTACAACCTACTCTATTATGAAATATACCTGAAATTAAATTTAATTCCTCAAAAAATATTTAAAAATCAAGCTTTTTCTTGCATCATTCATGGATGAAGAGTATGTGACACACGGTGGGATAATCAGTTATTCTATATAGTCAATGGTTGATAACCATATGCTTTATTTACATTTTAATGTATCAAAATATCACACGTTAAGAAATACATGCATTTGAGGCTAATATGATGTTTTAATAAAAAAAAAAATATATAAATAAATCACTTTAGTATCAATGACTGATTATATCGATTGACCGTAGGTCATCCCCTCAGCTTGTGGTTGAAAAAATCCAATAGATGGTGGACCAAACCCCTTGCTGTGCACTCCCTCTTCAACCTTATAAATTGCACATAGATTTTCCTGGCAATTGTTAGTTAAATTAAAGCCAATGTTCTCAGGAAAACAAAAGTGGCATCCAGAGAAGGTGGACTCACGAATATGACTTCGGTATGCTTATTTGGTCAGTCATTCAACATTTGGCTCTATTTGACTATAATCTCTCTTTAAGGTAGATTGTCTAAGAATCATAAACCAAAAGTAACATAAAAATTCTTCAAATAAAACATTTTGAGCAATTCACTTTTAAAATATTTTAACTGGTCCTTAGAAATTACTCTTAATTGGTGAAAAAACAGTAGTGGCGTAATATGGCCCTTACATGATCAATATGTATTGACAAAAAATACTTATGGAAATACTGAAGAACAGCATGACAGTATAGCTTAGTTTCGAACTTCACTCTAACAACTTACACATTCAATAATGCTGTCAGTAATATTGGCCTTGTAAGGACTATTTTATGGCTTTAATGAATAACACATACATGAATACCTATTAATGGCATTATTATTAGTACAATCAATATTTTTAAGAAATATTAGTCTCTAGCATAATTTACAATAACTATATTAGTTGATAATAGTTAAGTGACAAAAACGTCTAAAGGCTGGCCAATTAGAGTGAGGATGTGCTCTGTGGCTTCCTGATGGTGTTAAAAGAGAAATCTTGGGGATTTTCCTATTGGGTACCTCCTTGAACGTAGCAGTGTGCTGTACAGGGCACTCATGCTTCTTAAATGGACTGTAATAGAAGTGAATATAATTCAAGGCGGTCAGTTGCTGGATGGCAGAAAATTTCACTATGTAGTCTGTGATAATCTGGATGAGATCACCATGAGCCTTGTCAGTTGATGGGTATCTTGAAATCTGGAAGTTGTTCTTCCAGCTCCACTACGATTTCATACACTGAGTGGTTGAAATCCAAGCCATATTGAACAAACTTCTTGGTACATTTTGTTTCACACGGTGACAATGAGTGAAACTGTACATTGTCACTGATCCAAAGCAGCAAGGTGGTCACGATCTAATTGTTAGTAGTCTCTGGAAATAGATTCGAGTTTCCTTCTTCAATGAGTTCGTAAAAGACTGCATGATGTTTATAGAACATTCCCATATAGCATCCTCTTAATGGTTGGATGTGGTCGCCTTGCCTCAGGTTGTTCTGCTTGGTGAGCGGCTCATACAGGACAGAAACCGACACTGGAGCCAGAGTTCTGTTAGCTTCTGGCCTGGAGTGAAATGAGCTTGGGGCAGTATAATCCCTCAGCCCCAGAGGCCTCTTGTCACCTTTGTGCAGTTCCATAGCTCCGTCTTTAGAAGACAGAAAGAGGTCCTTCCTCTGCGAAGGTTAGGACCTGAGTGCCACTGTCAGCCTAAGATATGCTTGTCCATGGGGGAAGTAAGAGAGTGAGCTACTTTTTCACAATAACGTATAATGAACGACAATTAGATTGATAATTTCACAATTTTGTCAATAGTGATCTATTTTTCGGTGATTTTGATCAAATTTTCCTCTTATCCTGGTAACACTTTTTGTTCTGCATTTCTTTTTAAAGATTGTAGCAACCATTTTTCCGAGTACTGAAATATAATTGATTTTTTTTAAAACAATTTATTTATTTCTTTCAGGCATGAAGAGAAAAATCATTTTCTGCTATTGAGTGTGCAAAAAACTATTTAAGGAATACTAAGGGGAAGGCAGATTAAATAATATGACTATATATAGAAATATATATATCGGGAAATTATAAATTTAATTGATGAGTTCACAAGAATTGAAGCAGGCGAAAATTCCAATAAAATGTATGTCTTTTAATAAATTTAGTTAATGTTTTGCAATATCGTATTTTTTCTTACTTTAAGAGTTGTTCTCTTCATTTGTCTATCCATACCTATCAAATGCAAGATTGACAATCACTAGACTGCCAGAATGTAATATGAAACAACAAATGAGTGTAAGGCATGAAGACCAGCAACCAGTGGCTCCTCTCTGACTTTTCTTACTTTTTCATGTTAGTAAGTCCCTCTTCTCTATTCTTTTTACTCTCCTACTTGTGTGCTGAGTTAAGAAAGTTGTGACCATTTGATTTATTAGCATGTTTTGGTACCCCAGTAGTTTTTTAAGTGCAAAAACAGTCCTACCCCAGTTCACATAAAATAGCCGATAAAACTTTTGAGCCAAAAGCCAAACATCAGGAAAGATAATTAATAAAATAGTTCTAACAATAAATCCTAAGAAAAAAATGTGACACTGGAGCCTCCAGCAGCTATCCAGCTCGATTATCCGCTACTTTTAGCATCTTTTTTTTTTTTTAATTTTGGACTATGACAGAATAAAAACCTAATTGAAATTAACAAAGGAGAATATTTGGATGATGAGGTCGAGTCCAGAACTTTGGTAATCGAGTGACCAGTCGCCCACCAAGGACAGTTGCTCAGTGTACATTATCAGTATATTCTAATATTATAGGCGTAACCAAAACAAAAAAGTTATAGAATATGAAGGAAAGTATGAGAACAAAAAATGCAATGAAAACTAAGGTAATGTCCTGAGGCAAAGCAAGATCTGAATTATAGTAAAATTTAATTATTTACGCTATTGAAAAAATAAAAAAAACTCGAGATTATTATATTGTTATCGGTTAGTGGTTGTCTTTCAGGTTTTTAATCATAATTCATTAAAACTGTCACGTACCAACCTCCTAGTTTCTTCCTATTTCTTTTCACCATTCCTACTCCCCTCATTGATACATCTCAGTCCAGTGTATTCCACTGTAATTGTCTAGATATCAAAAAAAAGTATTTCATTGAAGTTCGATTTCCAATCTCTCAAGTAATACTTTTTTAAATTGAGATAATTGGAACGATACAGAGAAGATTAGCATGGTCCCTGCGCAAGGATGACACGCAAAATCGTGAAGCGTTCCATTGACGAAGCCATTGAAAAACTCACATCATCAATAAGAACAAGTATAACTGACAACACATCGACTAATCGAATCAATAACAATAAACAAAAAAACCTGCCACAGCATATTCGTATCTTATTAAGGGGAAAACGCAGAGCAAGATTGCAGTGGCATAGGACCAGATGTCAAACTGACAAAACTTTTACACTAAATTGACTAACAAACTAAAAGTAGAAATCAGAAAATACAAAATTCAAAATTTAATTAACTTTACTGAAAATCTTACAACTACTGACAGATCATTATGGAGGACCATTAAAAAACTCCTGAATTTCAAAGATTTTAACCACTCACTTCTCACCGAATCCCAAACCTGGACCAGAACTGACGCAGAAAAATCACAAACATTCGGACACCTCTCTAAAACCTTTATTCCACATCCTGATATCCTTAAGCCAATTCATCTTGAATGTATTGAAGCAGAACTAAATATTCCGCTCCAAATGACCCTCCCACCTAAACCATTTCATCCTTCTGAAATATCTAGTATCATTCAAAGATTACCTACCCGCAAAGCTCCTGGATACGACCTAATAACATCCCACATTCTAAAACTTCTTCCTCGGAAAGCCATCCTATTTCTCACCTACACCGTAACTCCGTTTCACATATTTTCCTGACCCCTGGAAATTATCTCTAGTTAAAATGATCCCGAAACCCCAAAAGCCTCCAGAATACACATCATCATATCACTCTATTACCAATCCTGGGCAAAATCCTTGAAAAACTCATTTTGAAACGCCTATACCCCATCATGGATTTCAATCATTTAATCCCTGATCACCAGTTTGAATTCCGAACATTCCACTCTACTATCCAGCAATGCCATCGTGTGGTGAACATAATCTCGTCTTCTTTGGAGCGCGGTAGTCTTTTTCGATGTAGAACAGGCTTTTGATCGAGTCTGGCACCCGAAACTGCTTTACAAACTCCGTAAATTCCTACCTCCTACATACATTCTCATCATTCATTCCTTTCTCATTGATAGATTATTACAAGTAAACCACAATGGTTCCTATTCATCTCTCTATTCTCAGTCCACTGGTGCTTCTCAAGGTAGTATCGTTGGTCCCATCCTCTACACCGTCTATACAGCTGATATTCCAACCAATCCTAACACTATCCTCACCACGTATGCCGATGACACATGTGTGCTCGCAGTTAATAATAACCCATTAATTGTATCCCAAACTCTCCAATCCCATATCACACCC